>NC_049204.1:64534857-64673935 GCF_013347855.1 Anguilla anguilla
AACACCGACGGGTATTGGAAACGTCACCGTTATTTAGTGATAATGGCGAGAAGCACGTTTTTAAAAAATAATTCGCTGGAGATGTGTGCACCTGTAAAATAATTCAGGATGGCTTGACGTAAAATGACAAGTAACCTGGCTGCCATAAAATCTTGAGGTTCGGCGAAGAATGGATTTTCAGTTCTTCGTACTTAAAAAAATAATAATAAAAAAATATATAGTGTATATATATATATACTGTATATATATGTATGTATTTATGTATGTATGTATATTCTTTTTGATGAAACGTGATCTTAAATCCATAACCACCACATATGTGAAGTTTCTTCTCTTCGGTAGCTAGGTGATGCTCGACGGGGGAGTTGCTCCCCAAAGTAGATTTCCGTGGGAGGTCTTCCATAAATAAAAAAAAGCTCAAAGGTATCGGTTGTGTGAAACGCTCTCAGAGAAGAGTGAAACACCAACCCAACCTCTGCGCGCTGCGTAACTACGATTATGAAATGTCTGAGAAACTGGTCTTGCTATTAAAGCAAATAATTTCGATTATACAGTGTTTTAAATGCCTTATATTGAAATAGTAGTCAACAACAGCACCTACGCCTAATATGTATTAATGGAATCCTGATTCGTTGTTCTGTGGGCCCTTTGCTGAAACTGCTCTCTAACAATATGTTACATTTTTCTTAAATTAACCAAAGTAGCTTTAAAGCGTGGAAATACAGGGTCTTGCAAAAAAAAAAAAAAAAAATACAGAGGAAAATAAACAACTAAATAAAAAAAAATGTTTTGTCTGAATTATATGTGTTGAGAAATATTTTCCAACATATTTTTTTATATCAGCAAATGTTTCTCTGAGAGGTAAAATACCAGTCAAAATACAAATAAAAATAGCAAATGTCAAAACAAATCACATACTGTCGAAAAATATGAAGAAATGTAAATAAATAAATAAAATAAACAGTAATTTAAAGGTTTACCCCCGAGACATATGAGCTGCCGTCATTATCCTTCGTATTATACTGCCATTATCTGAAATTGCTGTCAAGTGTAATTCCTTGAGAGGATGACGATGTCAAAACTGCTAACCGCGCATTAAAATGCCAGTGATTACCTTTCACCGCAAACTTAATTTGGTTTCGCTTTTGAAAGGTCATTTGGAGTTACGGAATTAGAAACGGTTACGCGTGCAATTATTCACACGGCCTGAACACCTCCGAGTGAAATGTCTGGCCAGCCACCGGCACGCGCGTGCTCTGCAGGCTCGTGAGCTGACAGGGAGGAGAGAGTGATGGGGTCCGCGGAGGCCTCTTTTTAGACCGGTTCCACATGCTTTCCCGCCATTCATCCTGCGCTCGAGCTCCCGGCTATTTCATTATGTGGGGGGGGGGGGGGGGAGGAGAAAAAAAGGCGCTGTGATGTTTAATTGATGGCAGGGCAGCAGTGGGCCGAGCGCATGCCGTTTGATGGTAATCAATCGCGCGTCGCTTTCCGGGAATTCGTCTGGTGAGACGGCAGCAAAAAAAGAAAAGAAAAGAAAAAAAAAGGAGCACAAAAAATAATTCCAGGCTCCAGGTTTTAGCCCAGAAATCAGGGTCAAAATAATATTTATTTATTTATTTATTTATTTTCTGTCTGAATGAGTCGAGCCCAGTGGGTGATGAACTGCAGTTCAGGGTGTTTGGCTTTAGAACCGCTCATTTTGTGATGATGATGTTGTGGCCGATCTTCTTCCTCCTTGGCCCTTGTTACTGTGGGGAGATTAATTTGCTGACTGCTAATGGATGATGAGAGCTAGACCCCCCCCCCCCCCCCCCACTGGGAATTCATAGTACTGAGGCTACCCACACACACGCACACACACACACACGCACACACATGCACACACATACTTTACTTTACTTCTACAAACACACCCTCCTGCTATTTAAAACACAACCCACCTGCTTATACACTGTGGCTTCCCTTTGAAGTCATTCTCTCGTGATAATGCAATTACCCTCTGCAGCACCGTCAGCAGTGCTGAGCAAAGTTAGCGGTTACACTGATTACTCTTTCCCCCCTTGGCGGCATAAGATGGAACAACTTTTTTTTTTTTTTTTTTTTTTTTTTTTTTTTGGCCGAACAGAAATTGTGGAATGTTTCAAAGCCCTCTCCTTTGATTTGGTTAAACCCTGTGCATACTCCATGAAGATTTCACTAATCCGGCTTTGAAAGAAAAAAAAAAAGAAAAAAGAAAAAAAAAATGCTGACTTTGGAACAGGTCTCAACACGTTCGTTAAAACCACGAGGATCAGATTTAATTATTTTGTGTTCTTGGGTGACTCTAAAACGAAAGGAGCGGGAGAGTAGGGGGGGAAAGTGGCAGAGCGTCTTTGTGGAAAATAATCCACTGGATTTTATTTATGTATATTTTTCTTAGACAATGAACGCTCGTGAGGGAAGGGGCAGAATATCTTACGCCAGAACTGCTCGCCGTAATCCCGCTTGCGTTCACGGCGAAGAAAGAGGTTTCTGGGATGTGGCAAAGTGGGGAGTCATGCAGTCGCACATCTCTCCCCTGCAGTTACTGTCCCTGTCGAACGCCATCAGTCCATTATGTTTTAATTAAATAAATGAAAAAATAAATGAGTAAAACCCTCATAAAATATCAACACTTTTTATTGTGGACTCCGCATTCTTGCTGTCACTGTATGTTTACAAATGAATGACTGAATGAATGGATGGATGGATGAAGGAATGAATGAATGAATGAATGAATGAATAATGCCCTTGGATTAATGAAGGCTGCTCATTCTCAATAAATCGTACTATCTTGTTAACTGTTCATTTAGGATCAGTACATTGACTCTCTGCATTGTGACAGGCAATGTCTGAATTTGTGGCGTACTGTTGTAGACTAAGAGAGGACACACACACACACACACACGCAAAGAGGGGAAAAAGCATTTGGACAAGCACTTCCAAGGGTGCTGAAATCCAGGGATGAAACATGGACAATTTAAGAGCAATTAGAGCGCTCTGTTTCCACTCTCATACATGCACCTGAGGGCTGGAAAAAAAACCCAAAAAAACATTCCAGATAATTAGCCTCTTTTCCCGTGCTGTCAGTGGAAAGAGAGAGGTTGTGGATATGCCCCAGATAAGACAGGCAGCAAACTCTGTTTATCACATCCTAAGTGTCATATGCTCATTTTCATAAAGCGTGTCGGAGTATGAATGATGAACAGGGATCATGACAGTACAGGCGGGGGTGGTGGTGGGGGGGGGAGGTCTCCAGGGATTTTAGGCCCTATTAAAAGATCTCACATTGGGCCCCCACCACCCCAGAAAATTCTATGTGGTAATATTTTTGAAGGCCCCAGTCAGTCAGGGTCACCCCCCCCCCCCCCCCCGCCCATGGTTCCCCTTGCCTGTCTACATGTTATAAACTGAAGGCAAAACTGATTCCAGATCAGCATGCCTTTCTCTGACAAACTCTATGACTACAGGTCAGCTCCATAATTTTGCAAAAAGCTCCCATGTGATGTGAATGGAATTAATATCAAAATAATTTCAGAGTGTGAAATTTTAGACATTGTGCTTAAAGCACGGCATTGCATCACATGGGGGGGTGGGGGGGGGGACACGGGGGTTGGCTGCTGGCTTCTGCTGTCACTCAGCAGTTGACTTGTTCAGGTGTAGCAGATGATTGCACAGTTACTTCGCCTCACCTGGTTTCCTGGGCCTGGATTGGCTGCTGATATTACGGTGAAATAAACAACAACAACAAAAAAAAAACCAGCAGAACCCTGGGGCTCTCAGAGATCAGAAACTATCAGAAAAACACAACAAAAAAAAAACAATGATCAGAGAAATCAGTATCTGCTGAAACGAGGAAATAGAAAACTAGAGGACACAATGCTGGTGTTTAATTTGTGGCGCAGCTCGAATAGTAAACAGATGACTTTTCCGTCCCCAGGACAATTCAGCACACTTCAGCAGCGTGCGGGAGAGAGAGAGAGAGAGAGAGAGAGAGAGAGAGAGAGAGAGAGAGAGAGAGAGGCAGCCATTACATCTGAAGCGATTGTTTCACAGGGATTATAATGATCAGATAGTTTACATTAATTTTTCACACGCCGCCTTTTGGAAAAGGAAGCAATCTGCCGGTGGATTTGATGAGAGGCTACAAAGTACATGCAAGGCTGCACAAAAGAACCAAATTAACTTCTTAAATATTCTCATTTATGCGTTCTTCGGTGACCTTATTTTATTTTATTTTATTCCGTTTCCATTTCCACCATCACACGGCAAGGGAGGAAGGGTTGAGTTTGGAGGGCTCTTCTTGTCTCTGGGATAGAAAATATAGCAGAAGGATGAACTAGTTTGCACTAGAAGAGCTCTAACTTCAGTCCTTAGGGGGGGAGGGGGGGGGGGGGTGTTTCACGAAGCAGGATTATTATAGTTGGCTGGATAACTGTGCAGAGTAAAATCTGGACTGAAGTAAAAATAACTGTTCTGGGTTTCATTCGATCCAGCCAAGACAGTAATCCTGCTTTGTGAAACAGGGCCCTGGACGGCCACAGTCTCTGCTGGTTTTATTTGTTGTTTTGGTTTCCCTTTTATCAGCAGCTAATTTGGTCCTTGGAAACAAGATGTGTGGACTGTTTATCCAATCCATGATTTGAATTAAGCGCTAGCAGGAACACAGCAGTGGCCGACCTGAATTTGAGGTTGAGATCCCTAGTGCGCATTGCACATTGAGTCATACCTGCGGGCAGTGAGTTTTGAGGTCTACAGTACTGTACGTCAGCAGCGGGGAGAAGGTGGAAGGAAGGGGGCGTATTCTCCCAAATCAGTTCACGTCGCTCCTGTCACGTGATCATGCTTCAAACTAGGGTAAGGATACAAATGTGGGGGGGGGGGTGGGGAGTCCCTCATCATCTTCCACATTTAGCCTCTGTGTCCCAGGGGTATTATTTCAAACACGGAAAGCTGTCGTCGATGTAAACACACGAGAAACAGACGCGTCTACTAAATGCCTCAAATACTAAATATTTCCGTGAATAAACGCCGTCCAAACGGGGTGATTTGCGGAGGACGTAGCCCGTCAGCGAACACAGAGAACAGATAATCGACTGCCATTGCCTCGCGCGGAAAACGTTGCGTAACTGTCGTCGTTGTAGCGGATATGTCAGACCGAAGGCTTTGATTTCGTTTTCTCCGTGACACGCGTCCTTAGATCAGTCTCATTAAAAGTTAGCGCTGCGCTTTGGGCTGCTGCGCGTGGTGAGAGAGGAGTCTTGCGTTGCTTAGGAGAGAGACGGGAGAGAGACAGGCGGAGAGAACGGAAGAGACGGCAGCCAGCCAGCCACCGAGTCTGGGCGGCACGATCATAAGATGCATCTGCACCTTCCTTCTGCTTTTCCTCTTTCTCGCGCACAATCAGTCCGCGTATCGCTGCTCTGTGTGCCGATTCCAGGTTAGCCACGTGTATGTGCGTGGACTATAGTTTGTGGCAACAGCTGTTGACGAACTTAAGGAGTTCAAGGGTGATGTTTGAAAATATACTTACAGGGGAACGACCCCCAAGTTCTCCTTTACCGTGCAGTCACCCACTGTTCCCCGAGATGCATATTTTAATTCGTTGTTTGGACCCACAGTTAAACATAGCACGAAAATAACCTTTTTTTATTTTTATTTTTTTTTTAAGCCAGGGATGTCCTAGACCTTGCAACTACTTACTGTCAATGTGCATACATGTCATACTTTCCTCAAAGATCGTAAAATTGAATAATGAAGAAGTCAGCTTAATACGAGTACCTCACCATGAGCAGTGCAGTTATTCAAAATCAGCCCTTTCTCCAGACGGAGAGGCTGCTCACAGGAGCTGAAACAGCAGCGCAGACTCCCAAAAATAAAAACGAGCTGTTGGCACTTGCAGCCGAGATGATCTATTCGGTTTGCCAAACCTTGACATTTCAGAGGTTTTATAAAATATACTTTTTTTCAGCTGGACTTGAATGCAGTGCTTGCGAATCACTGTTGATTCGTCAAAGGTACATGCAGTTTCTTTCACAATCGAACCAACAACGGTTATATGCCAAATGATACACCGGTCTTCGCATGCATGGCTGTCATGGAAAATATTGCACATTGATTCCATTACCTGCTTATGAAAATGCATTGCACAGCTCATAGTTTGCTTGGTGATAAAGCAAGCTTACTGTACATTCTTTTGCAAAACCTCCAAATGTGCTTTCAGCCTAGAGATAACTAAGAATGCCCTAGCCAATGACCACATTACTGAGAATGGCATAGCCAATGGCTGCATTGCTGAGAATGTCCTACCCAATGACTGCATCGCTGAGAATGTCCTGGCCAATAGCAGCATTGCTGAGAATGTCCTGGCCAATGACAGCATTACTGAGAATGCCCTAGCCAATGGCTGCATTGCTGAGAATGTCCTAGCCAATGGCTGCACTACTGAGAATGTCCTGGCCAATGACAGCATTATTGAGAATGTCCTAGCCAACGGCAGCATTGTTGAGACTGTCCAAGCCAATGACAGCATTACTGAGAATGTCCTAGCCAACGGCAGCATTGCTGAGACTGTCCTAGCCAATGACAGCATTACTGAGAATGTCCTAGCCAACAGCAGCATTGCTGAGACTGTCCAAGCCAATGACATCATTACTGAGAATGTCCTGGCCATTGGCTGCATTACTGACTTGGCGCTAGGGTAATTGCTCTTGGACACTTCATTTGGCCGTTCAGGTGAGATTCCATTAAGATTGATCACTGGACTCCGCAGAGAGACGTGTGGGTGATCTGATCGCTGTCTGTGAGGTGTTTGCCAGCTCACAGCTGGGCTGTGCGAGCTTCAGCTGCTCTTCAGTCCGGTTCAGTCCGGTTCAGTCCGGTTTGTACGGGTCATTCAGGCGGGTGTTTTTCACGAAGCAGCGTTACTCAGTCAAGCTGGATAACTGGGCTGAGTAAAACCGGAACCCTCCCAAATCTGGACCATAGGCTGCACTAAAGAGAGCTGTTCTGGTTTTTTCACTCGGTGAAGTTATTCCGCTAACTCATAAAGCAGCAATCCTGCTTTGCGAAACACCCCCCTGGTCTAGCCAATCCAGACCAGGCAGCAAACCCAACAGCACTGATGTCAAGGCAGCTTTTGATTTTATTATTATAATAAAAAAATTTTTTTTTTTTTTTTTAAACGAGGAAGTCGTTTTCAGTATTGCTCACCAGGGGGATGTCTTCTGCTGATGTAGATCCAGAAATACCGAAGCACACGCCAGTCCCCTAAGTGGCCTGGTCACCATCGTTATTGGGATGGATTACTTTCTGGGGTTTTTTGCGCACATTATTTTTTAATTGCCCCGTATGGATTTTATGTGCGATGAAGGCCGTGTTGGATAGCTGCACACTTTTCAGATGACCAGCCAGCTTTATAATGGCTGGTATAAGAGCCTTCTGGGAGTTCTGCGCTAAAACAAAAAAAAAAAAAGGCACTTTAAGGAGCTCCAGAGCTGATTGTCCAGCAATGTTTTATTCCCAGAAGCTATACATATAAACAGATTAAGTTTATTGCATTTATTTAAAGTGATACGCATAAATGTTAGTTTTTATATTTTGTTCCCGTGCGAATTTTCTTGAGTGCATGGGTCTCCCCTCTCTTATGCATCTTAGGAAATAATTCCAACTGATTATAATAAGATAGAACATAATATTGTTTTCGAAGAACAATGAGATAATATACACACACGCTCTGGGAAAGATATATGGAAAGCTGTCTGGTCCAATCAGAAACATACACTGAAACTGAAGTAGCATAATATCATGGGATGTTCATAAATGATAACACCATGAGCTTTTTAAAATGTTTTTTTTTTTTTTAATTGTTCAGTTTGGTTAGGAGTTTCCACGGAATATGAACATTTGTGAGTGAATGCTGGACTCTAGCCTTTCCCTTAGACTGGAATGTCAAAATTCATATTTTGTACCAAAAGTACCTGAGTGTGTGTGTGTGTGTGTGTGTGAATGTGTGCATTGTGTGTGTGTGTGTGTGTGTATGCATGCGTTTGTTGTGTGTGGGTGGTTGTGCGTGTATGTGCGTGCGTGTGTGTGTGTGTGTGTGTGTATTTGGTGTGTGTGTGTGTATGTGTGTAGGAGTGGGCATATGCACGCTTTTCTTGTGTGTGTGTGTGTTTGTGTGTGTTTTTGGTGTGAGTGTGTGTGTATTTGGTGTGTGTGTGTGTTTATGTGTGTGGGAGTGGGTAGGATGCACGTGTTTCTTGTGTGTGTGTGTGTGTGGTTGTGGGTGTAGGTGTCTGTGTGTCTTGTGTGTGTGCACGCATCTTGTGCAGGTCTGTGTGTGTGTGTGTGTGTGTGTGTGTGTGTGCGAGCAGAGGTGGGAGAGTGTCTGTTGGTGGTCCCTGTGGAAGTCTGTGTGTGTGTGTGTGTGTGTGTGTGTGCGAGCAGAGGTGGGAGAGTGTCTGTTGGTGGTCCCTGTGTGTGTGTGTGTGTGTGTGTGTGTGTGTGTGTGTGTGTGTGTGTTTGAGAGACACGCTGCGAGCAGAGGTGGGAGAGTGTGTGTGTGTGTGTGTGTGTGTGTTTGAGAGACGCGCTGCGAGCAGAGGTGGGAGAGTGTCTGTTGGTGGTCCCTGTGGAAGTCGGCGGTGGTGCCAGAGCGTGGGCACTTCTCATTATTTGGAGATATTTTTAATTCTGCGTGTCAGCGCCTGCTCCTGCTCCTCTCCCTCACGCACCGGCTGGCTGGACCCACGGCGGCGGGGGCGGAAAATCCCCCCCCTCCCCCCCAATGTTCCGCCGTCAACCGCCACATCAAAGCAACTATTTACTTTTGGGGAGAAGCACGGAGTAAACCACCACATCAAAGGGTTTATGTCTGTGTGGGGGGCGTGTGTGTGTGTGTGGGAGGGGGGCGATGTGTGTGGGGTATGTGTGTGTGTGTATGTGTGTGTGTGTGTGGGAGGGGGGCGATGTGTGTGGGGTATGTGTGTGTGTGGGAGGGGGGCGATGTGTGTGTGTGTGTGTGTCTGTGTGTGGGAGGGGGGCAATTTGTGTGTGTGTGTGTGTGTGGGTGTGTGGGTGTGTGTGTGTGGGAGTGGGTATAGTTTGTGTGTGTGTGTGTGTGTGTGTGGGAGTGGGTATAGTTTGTGTGTGTGTGTGTGTGTGTGTGTGTGGGAGTGGGTATAGTGTGTGTATGTGGGTGTGTGTGTGCGCGCGCATTAATGGACCCAGGTTTTGACCACGGGAACTCCCAGGTGATGCGGCAGGAAAAAATCCCCTCTTTTCATTTCCTCCCGGTTGCCGGCGGTAACCGCTGGAGGGTTTGCAAAGTGCGCTGTGGGGGCGCGGGGGGGGGGGGTGGGGGGGGGGGGCGCTGCGGAGCTGGATTTCGGCTGGAGCGCCGGCCCGCTCTGCGCTTAACGAGACTTAGAGTACCTCAAATGGTCCCTCGCCACCGGGCCCCTCCCGCGGGGGCCTGGCCTCCTGCTCCGGGGCGCCGAAGGGGCTTGTTTTCGTTTCCCAGCCATAATGGCCCTTCTGAGCCCGAAATAACGCACTAAGAGCACCGGCGGACGTTCACGAGCGCCCGCGGGGCACCGCGATACGGGCGCTCCCTATTACAGGCGGCTTCCAGTCCATTTAGACTAATGAAGGGAAAGTACCAAAAAACGTCCGTGTGAAAGATCCGTCACAGAGCTGCGTATTTGCGCAAGACCTCTCGATGGTACGCATGTGTGTTTAAGTTAACAGTTGCCATGAGAATCAACTGGTCATGTGGGGAAGAAAATGTTAAAGACCTGCAGTTTTGGTGGAGAAAAAAAAAAACAAAAAGACTGTTGAAACTGAGTTGAAAGGTGAGGAATTTCCTGACGGATGCTTCTGGGTCATTTGTGCTGCACACAGAAGAAGAAGAGTCCAATTTTCTCTGACATTTATGGGCAATGCGCCAATATATTTGGAGTACCTTGGGTTCTCTGATCTTAAGGGACAGGGTGGGACCTCTGCACCACACATCAAAGGGGAAGAAAAGATGCCTACTGTGATGTCACAATTGGATGCAATCAAAGGGGAAGAAGAGTCGCCCAGTGTGATGTCACAGTCGGATGCAATCGGATGCTTCCCTCCATCCCAAAACTCAATCTTGAAATGTCACAATGTTTTTTGTTTATTTATAGACCAGGAATATTTTTTGTTACTCGAACATAAACAGGTGATTTTATACCCAATTTTAGAACATGACCTACAAGGCTTACAAATGAAATCAAAAGAGACCAGTAACGATGTACTTCTTCTTGTCATGCATAAAGTGTATCAA
Organism: Anguilla anguilla; assembly: GCF_013347855.1. Lineage (NCBI taxonomy): Eukaryota > Metazoa > Chordata > Actinopteri > Anguilliformes > Anguillidae > Anguilla > Anguilla anguilla. The sequence continues at coordinate 64,545,194 of NC_049204.1, forward strand.
GTCATGTAACTCCCCTAATAATGAAAATATCAGTGCTAACAAAGTAACATTTTCAGTCGCGAGTGAGCATATGCACCTTGAAAAATGCATGCAATGAAAAAAGAAAGTGAACTATTTCGCATTTTAACTGCTTTTCACAAGATTTTCTCTCTACTGTACATTTTGTGCACTTGCAGCCTTCATATGTTTGGGAAAATGTCCACATACTGTTGCTAATCTACCATTAATAGCTGGATGCCTGTGGTTGCTAGGTTACTAACTGGATTAATGCTTTGCTCTCTCTCCCTCTCTCAATCCATAGCTATGTAAGTACAGTATATATATATATATATATATATATATATATATATATATATATATATATATATATTTATATATATATGTATATATTCCTCGGGATAAAGCCTTGATGAGATTTTATTTGCAGTCCCAAAATGTAACTTCGAGATGATTGCAGCCAAGCTGCTCAGACTGATCAGGACAGATGGCCGTATGAGGCGCAGTCCGTGTTTCAGGGACTGTACCCTGGCACAAGCTCCACGGTAGCAGGGGTGGACTATGGTAACGGGGGATCGCCACGGTAACAGCCTGTCTGTCCATTCGTCCATCTCTCCGTCTGTCTGTCCGTCCGTCCGTCTGTGGACATGTTGGAGTGTCTTCTAAAGAGGATGAAATATGGATATCCGGTTAAAAAAAAAGAAAAAAAGTGAGGCACTTAAAAAAAAAAAAAAAAAAAACAACATTTAAATTTGAAATGCCAACAGTGGCGGCAGGCACCCAGCATATGTCTGAAAGGGCCCCTTTTCAGTGAGTCAGGTTTCATTGGCCCGGTGGGATTTCCTCTCTCCGTTGGGTCACGGCCATCAGAATGATGTCATAATCAGAGTCCGATGTGACGCGGTAGTGAAGTGGACTGCCTGTCTGGGCTGAGGTCATCCAGGTGGCGATTTGCTGGGCCTTCATTAACCAGAAGACGAAGAAGAAGAAGAAGAAGAAGATGATGAAGAAGAAGATGAAGAAGAAGAAGAAGAAAGCCGAAGCGGCATTTATAATCAAGGCGCCCGCTGAACCGTTTCACAGCTGGAATTGCGTAACTGGATATTTGGCATCGACATGAATTATGTAACATTCTCCGGCGCGGCGTGCGTTATTACAGCACGCTACCGGTCCGTGACTGATTTTTCTCGGTCCCGTTTTGCTCCCGACTGACGATCCACACCCTATTACTTCTCTTTACCGTCATTAAGCTCTCATCCACTGTGGCTAAAAAAATGCAAATGCAAAAGTTCAGGGATCAGTGCAATCGTTCCGCAGCGGGGCAAAGCGTAGTTCGCAGAGAGACACACAGAAATTGTACAGTACAGTATTACCCAAAACGGCGCTGTGTTCTCTCCAAAAATTCGGCCACGCACGGCTCTCCAACGCCCCTGGCTGCTGACCCTGTTTAAGAAATCACTACACGCAACATCGGGGCCGATAAGTGCTTTTGAGACGGCTGTGTTAAAAAAAAATAAGGGATCGCGATTGAACGGCTATCGTTTGATGTGTAAGCGAGAGTGTTTTTATCCAGCGAGGAGCCGGCCAACTGCCAAACCGCTCAGCGCTATTTTGCTTCCATCGCTTTTATTACATCTTTTTGGGGCGGGGAAGGGGGGAGATATCTTTGAAATAAAAGGTCCAATTTAATCAGGGTGCTGCTGGTTTTTTTTGTAGCGGCTCAGCAATTTAACTGACCGAATAAAGCAGTTGATTACACGGTTAAGTCACAGAGAGTTCGGTTTGCGGGTCTGTTTTTTTGCCCCGCAGAGTTTAAGGTGAAAACAGAAATCAGCAGATCCAGCAGCTCTCCGGCACCATGGATTTCAGAGCCCCGCTGCGTCAAGTGGAGCACGCATTTTCATTCTGTTTTATTTGAAATTTTAGGCTGCCTTTTTTTAAACGTCTGGCCAGGGACGGCAGATGAAAACTTAGCCCTTCGGGCTGACTCTGGCTCATTTACAGTTTGGCTGTTGATTGGTGCGCGTTGTTCCCGAAAAATAAACCAATAGTCGTGGACAAGTCAACAACCTCCAAGGCTGTTCTTCCACAATGGTTTTACTTTACTTTTACTTTTACTTTTATGCCATTTTATTTTGTCGTGGCTTGACTTATTCTGCCTTGATGCTATGCACAGGGGGTCTGCCAGTGGGGTCTAGAAACCAGTGGGGATTTCTAGCATATTCTTCATGTGCTTATGCAGTACATTCACCTGGGAAAAGTTCAAATCTGCCACAGATCAGACAATTATCGAACTCTCTCACAACAAGTTCACCGGTAAATTCTGCTCTTATTGAATGACCTGAATTACCACATCTAGCCTTTTACAAGTTGTTGCCGAATTGTGTAACCTAAATACAAAAACAAATATTGCAACCCATTATCTCTCTCTCTCTCTCCCTTTCTCTCTCTCTCTCTCCCCCTCCCCCCCTCTCTCCCTCTCTCTCTCTCTCTCTGTCTCGTCCATCTGTCCCACCCTTGCCCAGCATACAGCAGTCAAAGAGAGAGGATGATTGTAATAGCTTCAGATTTGCTTCACTGTGATGTAGTGAACAATTAGCGATGTTCTTCGTTCTGCCTGTAACTCAGAGTGGCAGTAGAGATGCTCATGTTATTTTTTTTTCATCCAACAGGCTTCCCCCCCTCCCACCCCCCCCACCCCCCATCCCCCACCCCCCCACCCAGCCCCTTCATCGCTCACCCCACCAATTTGAAAGGATGACTAATCTGCAGAAACAATTAATGAAGATGCGTATTATGAATGAGAAAGAAAAAAAACATCTGGTATTGCGGTCTCACCTGTGAATGGAAGGGCTGTCGCGTGTGTCATACTGAGCGGGGTTTTTTAGGGCCAGACTCAATTGCAAATGAGGAACGGGGAAAAGGCCATAGCAACCTGGAGATTTCATCTGTACGGTCTGTGCTGTGTCCTCTGTGTGTGTGTGTGTGTGTGTGTGTGTGCTTGTATGTGCGTGTATGTGTGTGTGTGTGTGTGTTTGTGTGTGTGTGTGTGTGCATGTGTGTGTGCCTGTGTGCTTGTATGTGCGTGTATGTGTGTGTGTGTGTGTGTGTGTGTGTGAGTGTCGCGTGCTTGTATGTGCGTGTATGTGTGTGTGTGTGAGTGTCGCGTGCTTGTATGTGTGTGTATGTATGTGTGTGTGTGTGTGTATGTGTGTGTGTGTGCTTGTATGTGTTTGTGTGTGCATGTGTGTGCATGTGTGTGTTTCGGCCTCGTATCCTGTTGTAGTGGTTGCGTTACATATTTATTTTTAGCTGATCAGTAACGTGCTGTAAACAAGGGGCTCCCTTCTCTCCCTCCCACCGTCACTGACAGGTGACATAATCACATGCACTGTCTGTTCTCCCTCATTTCCAGGAGTTCTTCTCTTTCTCACAGTGGGCTGGGGAAATAACATTCAAGTGCTCCCGTTTTTCCAGTTAAATTATCCCTGGAATTACTGCACTGTGCCACTACGCCAGTTGTGAATTGATTGGTTGATCGATCTGTGGACTGACTCGTTCATTTTAACATTGGGCTTGCTTGGATGACAGACGGCTGGATGAATGGACAGAGAGACAGACATACAGATCTTCACTTTAACATTTTTTGTTTAGTTATTTCAATAAGATTAATTTGCATTGGATCTGAGCAACTAAGGTTCTGGGTTTGTGATTACCGAATGGATAAAATGAAAGTTGATTTCTGAAGTGTATTTATTGAAAACCACCAATGACTTATTGTATGGCCTTGGACAAAAACTTCTGTCAAATAAATGTAATGTAATGTACTGTATTGAAAATCACCAACGTCTTATAAGTGTTGCATGAAACTGACGACAACAACAAAAAAACAAAAAACAAAGACAGATTGTGGCACATCAGCTGTGACTATTGGATTCCAGCCTCTGTTACCATAGAAACATTTCCTGTCTTGCATCTCCAGGGTAGTTGGACTCATTGGAACAGGAGATGTCATCAGAGATGGTGACAGCAAAGTTCACACGGTAACAGAATAGTTTTCCTTTTTACGAGAAAATCCAACTACAAAGGAAACAATTTAGTGCCAGGTGCAACCTTTGCATAGTTTTGGATGAACACACACACACACACACACACACACACACACTCATGCTCATGCTTGCACTCAACAAGCAACATGAAACAGCAGTTTGTTCAGCAGTGCCCACATTTTCTTTCAAAAATTACACAATTTAAGAACAAAGACTTGCTTTTTTTAATTTCAGGAACTGTATTTTATTTAGAATTGTTTGTCATATTGGTCAACGCCGATGCATAATATACAATACTTTTTACAACTGGGGAGTGCATGCAGTCATTGACATGGTGGGGCGGGGGTGGGGGGTGGGGTGGGGGGGACTCACACCCCCACCAATCATCATCCGGTAATTCTTTTTTATGAACCATTCTTATACCGCCCCCTCCCTCGTCTGCAATTTCAACGCCCCCCCCCCCTTTTTTTTTCTCACCCCCATGACAGGCTGATTTTTAAATCTTGGACAGGCCCCCGTTATTAAAATGTCCAGGGTTCTGCATTCAGAGGAACGTCACTGTGCGCAGTCCATCATCCTCCTTATATTCATATGAACGGAAAATACCCGAAAACTCTGCGATAGGCTATAAAAATGTAAATTAAGTAGACATAATACAAGTGTCTGGAATGACAAAAGGACAGCGTTGCAGTGAAAATATTATATAAATATATATATATATATATATATATATATATATAAATATACATATATATTTTTTTTGTCCCGGTAGATGGTGCAGGCTTCACCAAACGAGACTGGTTTGACACTAATTGACGGGTCTTAGGAGGACATGTGACCTCCAGCAGAGTCCCTGCAGGTAAAATAAAGGTCCTGTCCCGGCCCTCACTGTAGGAGCGGTTGCCGTGGCATCAGACCCGCATAACGCTGTTCTGACGCCACTTTTTGCAATTTGTATTTTTCTGGCCTTAATATTGCAGCTTGTTCTTCCCCTTAGTTTGACTTGGCATAGGCTAACTCAGAATAATTCACTGCATGAACTAGACTGTGTTCTCGGCTATAAGCAGCTGTACGAAATGAGCGTGAGCACCTTATCGAACCTGCGTTTTGTAGCTGTTCCAGTGACCCCGATATGCACTTCTTGTACGTCGCTTTGGATAAAAGCGTCTGCTAAATACACGCAATGTAATAACGCATAAATATCAGTGGCGTTTCAGTGCTGCTCATTTCTGGAAGGGGGGCGGAGAACTCGACGCGCGCGTCGCCATCTGCGCCGGGACCATCTGCTCGGTCCGGGGCGTCGAGTTCTCTCCGCGACGCGAGCGTGAGCGTGGCGCGTGGCGCGGCGTGGGGGTGAGCAGCTTCTCGGCACTGATAGGGCGAACCACCGAGAAGCTGCTCGCCCCCACGCCGCGCTGTTTCAAGATACCAAATGTACCCAAAATGGGGTCACGGACTCATTCTGACACCAGTGCACTACTGATTAAGAACAGAAGCCCAAAACCCCCCCCCCCCCAAAAAAACACGACATCATCATTTCATCTCAGACGTAACCCCCCGGCCCTCGAAACTTTCTTCACAAGTACACTTTAGCAAGTTCGTGATCTCTGCCGAACTATTTTCGGCGGAGAACAAAAATGAACACTTGCGTCTGTCTGCAAGTCCACGTTAAGGGCAAAGGCCGATCGGATCCATCCAGCTCAACGTTCCCGTTTTCTGTGCGAGATCTGTATCTGTTTCTGTTGTGTATCCATGGTGACGGGGCGTGATACAGTACTTAGAAACCAGTGAAAAGGGAAATGGGAAAAAAAAAAGAAAAGAAATTCTCTCCTCAGCTGGTCTGATAGAACCTGACAGGAATAATGATTGGGCCTTCGCCTGAACACCGTTTTTTTTTTTTTTTTTTGTCGTTGGTAAAATTAGTTTATTGATCAGCGACCAAAGTTTATTTTCTGTTCTTAATTCCCTTCTGATCGATTGTGTCAAAAGGAAGGGTCGTCCTAGCCTCGACCCGTTTTCCCTCGCCTGGCGCCGCCGGCCGGCTCCCCGTAACGAGATCTGCGAAACTGCGACTCGCGCGCGCTCGCGGTTAAATAAAAATAATTCGATAAGTCACCTCCGCGCTCCCCGCTACCTGCAGAAAGGAGAGGTGTCAAAAACCGGTAAACGGTGTCGGAGACAGCCGCGCGTTTCTCAAACGCACCGGCCCTGTGCCCGTAATGCCGCTCGAAACGTCCGCTCGGACGCGCCGCGCTCCGCCACAGAGGCGGCACGATACCGCTTTGCCCGCGTCCGAAGCGGCGATCGGCCGACGGACCCGCTGCTGCTGTAGAGTAAGCAGAGCGGTGGGACAGGTGTGTTAATGTTAACCGAAGGGGGGGGGGGGGGGGGGGGGGGCGATGTTAGCTCAGGAGGCAGAGCGATGGGACAGGGGTGATACTGTTAAAGGGAGGGGTGGTGGTGGGGGGGGGGGGTACATTCGCTCAGGAGGCAAAGCGGTCGTCTGGCAACTGGAAGGTCGTCGGTTTGATCCCCAGTCTCCTGAGTGTGTCGAAGTGTCCTTGAGTGAGACACTCGATCCCCCCCCCCCCATCGCCCCCTCTATCGCCCCCAACGAGCCAGCGTGTGGCTTGTGTGGTTGCCTTGATAGCCGTTAGTGTGTGATGAAACAGGGAAAGAAGGCAAGGGATCGTGCAAGCCAGTCAGACGTGCGGGTGATCAAGTAATTAGGTGGCCAGTTGCAGGGATCCATTTTGTAGCCAATCAGACGTGGGGGTGATCAGGTGATCAGGTGATCAGGTGCAAGGAGCCATTTTCCTGGGGATTTTACCAGGACCATGTCCAAAACAGTCCCCAACTACTGCATCCTTCAAAATACTGTACTGTCAACTGAACATACTGCCTACTGCTTAGTGCATACTCTTAGTACACGATGGGTAGTATGTGAAAAATATCCTCCATACTTTTTCTTCCCCCAACTGCTTGGTGGAAGTGTCATAAGAGTATGCTATTTTTTCACATGGGAAACCATGGAGAGTCTTATGCTGCTTATGAACCCGTCACTTTCAGGCCTGTGATGATTATTAAGCCATTTTATGGCTACAGATCGCTTAGAAGTATTGCCGCGTGCTAACCGGTGCGGAGAAGCTTGTCGATGCTGTCGGCTCTTCAAGGCTTTATCGCTGCAGCGTTAAACTGGACGAAATCTCTGCCGAGCCACTTCGGGCTTCTCCATGAATGGTACAGCTGCAGGCAGGAAGTGAGCAAAAAACGTGGAAGGACAAGCAGGTTGCGCCTGTTTTGGCCACTCTTTACTGGCTTCTGATTGGTTGGCAATTGTCATTACTGGTTCACGAATTCATACATGGAAGCTGCCGCTTCCACTTCAAAGTCTTGCTCTGCTCCCAGCAAAGCAGTGCTGATCTGTTTTAACCAATCAAAACTACTTTTATTGCTCCTCCCACTCTGGGTCTAATGAAACCCCATTCTGTTTAGACCACTCACATGTGGCATTCGTTCCTAAATGTAAACAGAGTCCTAACTACCTCCCCTTTAAAAGCTGCATAAATATGCAGTTGAATCCCGCATCGTCTTGTAGACTGTACTCGTGTCTATTGAATTAAAACATCTGTGTATACATGCAGGAATTTATTTACATATTTTGCATTGATTATTCTGTTAAACAAATAAATAAATAATTAAATAAATCTGGAGAGACTTATAACTGCTTAAAACCAACAAAGATTGAATTAAATAGCAGCAGAGTGTTTATTAATAGTACCAATTAAACAGTTAAGCAAAAGCATTATGAAAATTCCTGCACCCGGATATGAGCGCCTGTGAAAACCTAACCCGCTAATTAGACGCGCGTGGTGTCACCACTGCACACATATTTAAACAGGCTATAGGTAGGATGCATGTATGCAAAATCCACTGGGTTTCCTATTTCAGAAAGAGTGTGAGAGAGCGATAGAGAGAGAGAGAGCGAGAGAGAGAGGGTTTCAATATTGTACAATCTTGGTTTGCATTACATGTGTTTGCGTCTTGGTTAAACGATTCGGCAATAACTTGCAGAAGGATAAATGTGTATTTCAGGTCATTGAAAAAGAGCAGAATTTACTGGTGAACTTGCCCGCCGGCTGAATTTATACATATACCATTAAAATGTACCATACTCTATGGACACGGCCACTTTAGAGGAGTGTTTTTACTGTTGTATTTAACCTAGAACCAGAAGCTGCCGATTCACTGCAGCACCTTACCAGAGTCGAAAGCCAGATAATGAGCAGAATATCCCGCTAGATTGATAAACACACCAGTCCCGCACACCTGGTTCGCGATGGTCCATTTTCGCAATGCTGTCCCTTTCTCAGTCAGTTGTTAAGGGCAGAGCTTCTAGAGAACCTGATTACGGCGTCACTTCTGCCACGAGCCGTCTGCACTACTTTAAATATGTCACATAGAGAACGTGTGGCGTTTTACAGAATCATTTGATCCGAAATCATGCTCCTGATGCTTCTTCTTTCATGGAAAGGAAGAAAAACTGGCGCAAGGACATCTCGGCTACATTGGCGTGTTAAATACGCGGCGCCCATAAATATTTTCGTGTCTGACTTGGGAAAACAAGCAACCCCCCCTACCCCCCTCCCCCCTTCCCTCCTCCTCCGGTTTTGCACTGTAGACGTGTGGCTCTTGTCAAATCTTTGTTTTGTCTTGTCAATCTGCTCAGTTGCTGGGACGTGCCTTGTTTCTCAAACCTATATTGCGCAGGCGTGATCCAATCTGAGCCCAGCGAAATGCTCTTGGATATAGAATGGGATCACCCTCTCTGCTCCGATATCGTGTTAACCTATTTCTGGGAGTGAGTGAACCAAGACGCTGCGGGCGGTCTACTTCCTGGACTCATCCTTGAGGGAAATCGGAGCGTGCACGTTTCGCGGGTCACTTTTTCGGCACAAACAACGGACGTCAACCTGTGGATGACAAGGCGAGCGAATCAAAGAGATTACATTCGCGGCTCCGCAGTAGCGTTGTCACAGCCCCCTCTGCCATTAAAATCTAGGGCGCGTGGCTTGGCTGTAAGCGGCTGCGCATCCCGCGGTTTTTATGAAAGAGGAAAACGCGCAGTCCGAAAGTGAATCGATTTCGGTTTATGAATGGCCCTGACATGGAGGAAATTCCGTTTCAGAAAGTCAAAACCCGGAGGAAGAGAGGCCACTGTCCGTCCGGATCCCGTTTGAATGCCATCGCCTGCGAGGACGAGTTTGACTGCAAGGAGCTGGAATCGCTCTTTCAAATTTACAACCTGAAACTGGAGCAGACCTCGACCCTGAAGGCGCTGGCGGTTTTGATCGTCATGGCATCAACTTTGGCTCTGGTGGAACTGATGTCCGGTCCCAGCCTCACCATCTCTAAGGGATCCCATCCGGTGCACTGCATCATATTCGTCTCCTTGTTCATTGTCACCAATGTCAAGTACCTGCACGTGACACAACTTCAGCAGATCGTCAAGCTGACCCTGCTCTTCAGTTTCACCTTCGCTTTTCTCTGCTGCCCGTTCTCTCTGGGCGCCTACGGCGTGGAGCCGCCGACGTCCCCGGAGCAGGGGATGTGGCAGCTCATGCTAGTCACGTTTGTCGCCTACTCGCTCCTGCCTGTTCGGACTCTGCTGGCCGTGCTATTTGGAATTATGGTGGCCGTGTCCCACGTTATCGTAACAGCCACGTCAGTCACTGCCAAAAGACAGAGATTGTGGAGAACGGTAAGAAGTCTTTTTTTTTCTTCTCCCAGAAAACAACTACTTTTTGTGCACCGATACGTTAAGGTACCCTCAATCGTCTATGCGTCTATGCGTAGTGGGTACTTGGCTGTCTCAGTCTGTCTGAATGTTATGTTGCGTGGTGTTGATACACCCAGTTCAAGTGCGCGTGAAAAAAAAAAAACAATTAGCAGACGCTAGCGATTCTCAGTTCAGCACTCAAAAGATGGACAGCGGCGTGCAAAAAAGAGCACGAGCGCGTGGAGAAGCTCTTGGGAGTTTGTGCTGTGCCTCCACGTCGCTCACGCAGCTTAAAGTTTGCAACTCACGCGCATTCACAGGCATTTATTTCACACGAATATCCCCTCTTGTGAGTGGCATTGGATACTAGATGTGTTTTCACCACAGAAATGTGACGCTTTTGCAATTATTTTCAACGGCGTGGAGCCGTAGCGCGTGCATTAGGCGCCTTGCTGGGTCCGAACATTATTGTGATTTATACTCGCCTATCTCCTGATTCGAACACAGACGTTGTTACTTTAAAGCGTATTTGGGAATTTACCAAGTGTTAGGTATAGCGACATTAAATCAACGGTCCTTATTTGTTTATTTGGGTCCTGGGGATGTTGTTTGTACCTTTTGCCTACATTTACTGGTGTCATATGGAGTGGGAAGTAAATTATCCAAAACAAAACAAATCTCTATGTGGAAAATGTGGAATTTCTTTGGTAAAGAAATGTGAATGGCACAATATTTTAACCCAGATTTCATACCCTCCCTTGAGCACGTGCTACTCGCCTTAGAAACTGTTTTTTAATAGAAACTGCAATCAATTCAAAGGCTTAGATCAAGACCAGTGAAGAGTTCTTGTTATCTTTCTTGTTTCGAGCTACATGTCTTGCCTAGGCATGGTCAGCGACCGCGATTGTGATAAATGTGTCAAATTCGATGTCAAAAGTGGAATAAACCATGCTTTCGAATGAACTTCACTTGGCTAATATCTGAGAAATGCTTCAACATCCATGCCTTTACGCGAATTAGGCTACATACGGTAAATTAGCCTGCGCTTAAAATAAATAAATAAATAAATAAATAAAACAAGGAGAGAGAAAAAACCCAGCTAAATAAGGAAGAACTAATGTCGACATTACTCACACATTAACATTCCGAAATGCCAACGCGTGCTTAAGGGACTAATCAGCGTGTTGGACACGACTTACCCACCTGCACGCGCCTCTGTCAAGTTTCTTGAGTTTGGCCTGGCATATTTAGACAGCCCTTCAGATGTCATTTACGGTCCAGGATACTAGTGAATTTGATATCTAGTTTGACCTTGCTCAAAATGACCCCGACTGACTGTAATGTTTCAAAACACAAACTTCTGCTGCTGCTGCTACTACTACTACTACTACTACTACTACTAGTGCTGCTACTACCACCACCACCACCACCACTATTCCTACTACTACTTATAATAATAATAATAATAATAATAATAATAATAATAATAATAATAATAATAATAATAACCAATTCAATGGTGAAATAAACAATGGCATAAAATAGCCTAGACTCCATCTTAATGAAGTCAGTCACTAGGTTCACCATCTATTGGACCTTCTATTGGACCCTAAAAGTAATGGGAATATATTGACAATTGTTATGCCAATAGTGTATATCCATAAAAATAGAAATAACAGCATGTTTATGTGTCTGAAAATCAAATTCATAATAATGGACACATACTTTTCAATCACAGAATAAAACCAGCATGAAACACTATTTAAAAATAATATTCATATACCATTCATATACAGTATAAAATATATAAAATATATGCTATAGTACACAACATGGCCAAAAGTATGTGGACACCTGACATCCTAAATCTCATCCAACATTATGGGAAATAATACAGAATTGGTCCACTCTTTTCTGCTACAACAACCTCCACTCTTCTGGAAAGGTTTTACACTAGATGTTGGAGTATTGCTGCAGGAATCTGTTTCCATTCTCTCAGAAGAGCACTAGTGAAGTTGGGCACCGATTGGGCGATTAGGCCTGGCTTGCGGTTGGCTTTCCAATTGATCCCAAAGGTGTTGGATGGGGCTGAGGTCAGGGCTCTGTGCGGGACAGTTCTTCTGCATCGTTCTCAACAAAATCGTTTCTATATGGACCCTGCGTTGTCATGTTGATACAGGAAGGGGCCTTTCCAAAACTGTCGGGGAAGCACAGAATCGTCTAGAGTGTGAATGTTTGCAGTAGCGTTAGGATTTGCCTTCACTGGAACTAAGGGGCCTAGCCCAATCCATGAAAAACAGCCCAAGTCCAAGGAGTGTCCAGATATTTTTGGTCATGTGGCGTGTACAAAATAGGTTCTTAGCTGCATGTGATACCAATTGTGATGCTTGCAAATAGTGGGTAGGGGAGCAACACAAGAGCAAATATTGGATTCAATGATTGATTTTCATTAATTCACACACACACCCACACATACATACTCACACACACACACACACACACACACACACACATAGGCGCGCACACACACACACTCACACTCACACACACACGCACACATACACACTCACACACAGACGCGCACACTGGTGAGCCAAATAACGACTGTAGTGTTTATTTCTTTATTGAAAATCAATTGCTGTTCAAAATTCTATTGGACACACCAATTAAGTTCCTGATTAACCAGCCTGAAATCACTGCAATCTTTGTAATAACTCAGGGATGCATTCTGTGTAATATAATACTTATACATGTGTACATAGTGTGTGGACCCTGTAAAATGCAGTATGAGTATTTGGTTTTAGAATAATCATTAGAGTACATTGGATGGTTGCTTGGCAACCGAGTCTCAGCCCTGGGTCATATAAGACACGACTTTATTACTTCACTTTATCAACATTTTATTGATATTTTGTCATTTTATCGCAGCATTACTGTAACCTGATCAATTACATGACAGGAAAATGAAAATGCACATGTCCAAAGTCCGGAAAGCTGTCTGTGACTTCTCATTGTTTGACTTGTTCATAAAGTGATATGTTGCTGTTAATTTGACTCTAATGTCAGTAAAAAAGAACTTAATTCTACTGGATTTTGTAGCCTGTGTAATATAAGCAGTGCCGAATCACTCCTGCCTACTGTGATTGGTCAGTCAATCTGCCTGCTGAATCACTTTTTCATTTGACAGTACATTTGCCTTCCTTATGCATTTGCATATTTGTCTTTTCATTGGACCTTCTGTTCTGCCCTGCCAATCGGACAAGTCTCTCTCTCTCCTCATTTACGTTTCTCTCTATTACACTTTGAACTTTGAGCCATCCAATGGCTATAGTAAAGCCAACATCTAAAAGAACACCTACAAAAGTTTATGCAACATCAACCTTTTTCCCTATCTTTAAAAAAACAAAAAACAAAAAACAAAAAAACATCCCATAATCCCCTCTAGTACTCATAGACAATTTACAAGATAGAAGCTCGCATTCAGCAAGGCTGAGACAGGAGACACCGTGCGACGGCATCGTCCTCAAAATAAATGATGAGGACGACGACGACAACAACGACAACAACAAGAACAGCAGCCACAACAGAACATGTTCCTCAAGATTAATGACTCGGCTTCAGTCTTTCAGGCGCTCGTTTGGGGCCGTCTGGGTAGTGTAGAGGTATAAGCGCTCGTCTACCACCGCAGAGGCCCGGGTTCAATCCCCGGCAGCGGTACTTCCGGCTTGGTCAGTCGTTCCTACGAACACAACTGGCAGTGTTCGCGGGTGGGAAGCCGGTGAGGTTATATATCCTGATCGCTGCATTAGCGACTCCTACTGGTTGGTCGGGGCGCCTGTTCCGCGGGGAGGGGATCTGTGGGAGATAGCGTGAACCTCCGCGCGCGTTACTCTCTCCCAGTGAAACTCCTCGCTGTCAGGTGAAAAAGAAGCGACTGGCGACTCCACATGTATCGGAGGCTGGCATGTGGTAAGTCTACACCCTCCCCAGACCGACAGAGGGTAGCGCATCGACCAGGACTGCGATACACACAAGGAATTGGTATAACAGCTAAATTGGGGAGAAAATGGGTGAAAAAAGAGAGAAAAGTGCTCGTTTGTACGGCCAGGAAAGGTCCCTGTTAAGACAGTTTAGCCAAATGAAAGGCCTCTGGTTCTAACGCCACACGCGTAGTTTTTCTTTTTTTTTTTTTTACCGTTGGCTGCGTAACATTCACGCATTTCCCATGTCATCGAAGATTGAAGCGCAGGGAACGAGAGTCAAGGACTCCTTCACGCACCCGTGCCCCCCCCCCCCCCCCCCCCCCCCCCCCCCGGTGCTGCTGTACTACAGAGCTGTTTGTTGTCAAGTGCCACTTTTCCACCGCGGTCACCTGAGTTTTAAAAAAAACGACACCGGGACAAAAATATCGGGACACCCCCATGGTCTGGGGCTGTTTCTTAATTTGGGCTAGGCCCCTTTAGTTCCAGTGAAGACTAATCCCAATGCTGCAGCGTACAATCACATTCTAGACAATTCTGTGCTTCCCTCGACAGTTTGGGGAAGGCCCCTTTCCCGCTTCCGCATGAGAATGCCCTCGGGCACGCAGCCAGGTCCATATAGCAACGGTTTTGCCTAGAACGGTGAACTTGACTAGCCTGCACCAAGCCCTGACCTCAGCCCCATCCAACACCTTTGGGATCAGTGGGAAAGCCAACTGTGAGCCAGGCCTAATCGCCCAATCATTGCTCGACCTCAGTAGTTTTCTTCTGGCTGAATGGAAGCAAATCCCCACAACATCTAGTATAAAAAAAAGTCTCCCCAGAAGAGTGGATGTTATTATAGCAGCAGAGGGCAGAACAACTCCAACATCCATGATTCTGGGTGAGGTTTTGGATGTCAGGCGTCCACATACCTTTGGCCATAATGGTGTAAATTAATTAAACAGTATACAAATGTAACTATGACATTTGGGATGTGGATCTGGAGGCACCCACACAGCCTCTGCTATTGAACCCGCCCCCGGTCTCACTGCTCTCCCGCTGTGTTTAACTCTGGCTCTGCATTGCAGCTGGTGGCCAACACGGTCCTCTTCACCAGCGTCAACCTGTCGGGCGTGTTTGTGCGGATCCTGTCTGAGCGCGCTCAGAGGAAGGCCTTTCTGCAGGCGCGCAACTGCATCGAGGAGAGGCTGAGGCTGGAGGACGAGAACGAGAAGCAGGTAGGACCTTCATACACACGTGCGTATGCACACACATAAGCGCGCACACATATGCATGCACGCATACACACACACACAAGCGCGCGCACACAAGCATACACACCCACACACACATGCACACACACGCCCACACCCACACACTCGCACACACACAAACACATGCACACACACACACAAACAAAGCACACGCACACCTGCATGCACCAGTACACAGAGACCCTCATATGTATGCACACATACACACACACACAAACACATGCGCACATGAACACCCAAATATACAAAAACTCTGGTGCATGTATGTGCTTGTACACAAGCGTGCGTGCCAGCACACGCATGCACAAGAACATGTCCATTCATGCATGCGCGCATGCGCAGCCACACAAACACCGAAGAGACAAACACATGTGCACATGTGCAAATGTTTGTGCGTCTACACACACTCTAACACACAACCCCCCCCCCCCCCCCCCCCCTCCCTCCCCTGCTGTAATTAAGATGTTCAGGGTGCACCTAATTATTGCATAATACGTTATCATATGCCTGATTTCCTAAATGGTCATGACCCCTACGCATGCCATATCAGCACCAGCATTCCTCTTCCAGTCCGGCCTGCATATCTTCAGAGCGCATATCTCGTCACACGGCAGCGCTAACGATTACCATAACAACAGCTTTCCGTACAATCACGCTCCCTGCTCCCCGGGCCAGACGAGCCTTTCTTTCAATTAAAACCGACGTATCGAAGAATTTTGCGTTTAATGAGGCCTGTCTGAGTCTCTGAAAGCGGGCTGCAGTCGATGTAACAATCAGCCACGTGCGGACACGCTTTAATCAGCCAGCAAGCAGACCGTTTTTAACGGCAAAAATGATTTTAGCGTGCGCGTAAAAAAAACAATAAAAAAAACATACATTTCGGTTCCTCTACATGCTATCAAATTAAACGAGCCTGTGTTTTGACAGATAATTACTCCAGTAGATTGGATTCTTTTTGCTTCCGAGGCTTTTTCAAAGGTCACTGGATTAAAAAATTAAATTATATATATAATATATAATTATAAAATAAATACATGTGTATAATAAACCCGTAACTGCCTTGACCGTGATCTTTGAACATAATGAATCCAGTCCTTGTTTTAGATGAGGGGCAGGTTGTTTGAAGGCATCAATATTCATGATGCGGTCCATGCCTGCAGTTTAATTGATGTCTGGTTCGGGAAGACTGGTTGGATACGGCAATATGGTAATGCAAGATTTAGGCTTCAGGGAAAGTCTAATGTGATTGGTCCTTATGAATGCGCACACTCTTCATTGCAGAAATGTGAACACAAAGAGTTATCGGGAAATATTTTAAAGATGATCCCGTTATCTCATTTGAATATATCGTGTGTGTGTGCGCGTGCGTGTGTGTGTGAACAAAGCAATAGAAATGTGTAAGCCTGTTTCATTTTTTATTTAATTTTACTGTACTGGTACTGTATGTATATGTGTAGTTGACAATTAAGTACCCCCTGTTATAGTAAACGTAATACTTGGCACTTACTGTACAGAATGTTAATGTCGTAGTCATGGTACTTAGGTAGTAATTTAGCCACTGCATGACTGCACATATGGCTGTGTACCAGTACTCAGTATCTACCTATACCATGGGCTATCCTTTATTGCCATTTTTAGACTTAGTAAGCCAGCACCACTAAGTACGCTTCTATGAGAATAAATATGTAGTAATTTTGTTAAATCCAAATAACCATAAAATGTTTGGTTTTTTTCCCCAGTTGTTTTCACTTTCTGGAATTCAAAATCATTAACTAATTATATCATGATCCACACTTGTTTAAAAAAAAACCCTGCACAAATATTATGAGAAAAGATTTGCTTGACGGTATATCAAAGTTAAAATTGTAGAAGCTTTAAATGCCTGCATACATAATTAATGGGGCTGATGCCTGCAAGAACTCTGAATCTTTGCATCAGTCTGTCTCTGTACATAGTAGACATGAATTATTATTATTATTATTATTATTATTATTATTATTCTGCCCCTCCCAATCAGCAGTACAGATGCATGTTGCATCATGTAGACTAAGAAATGTATATTTAATTTACATAGGTGATGTAATCCCAGTTGTAACATAATGGCTGCTTCTCCACCAGATCCTCAGCAAGCAAAATAATCTAATTAAATAGCGGATTCTATTATTTAATTCGATCATAAATGACAGTTAACAGGCCACATCCAAAAGAAATCTGAACAAAAAAATGGTACAAAAAAGTTAAAATAAATGCAAAAAAAAAAAAAAAAACCACAGGTGTAGTGCCACAGTAGAAGGTTTTTGTAGAAGAGCGCCCTGGTGATGTTTTTAAAGATGGAAACAGAAAATGCCCAAAAGAGAGCAGTCCAGCGGCTTTGCTCCAGAATCCGCTTGGCTTTTTCGTACCTACGCATCTGAACTGCGCCCGGATCTGCCAGCGAGCGCTTTGCATCGTGGGTAAACAGTGTGCGGAAAGCGCGCTATGATCAAAGCGGCCGTTTCCCCCCACAGCTTCTCTGATCGCTGAAATTGATTAAGTTATTCTGAAAGCGAGGAAAGGCGAGGCGTTCGGCCGATGCTAAGGTCGGTGTTTTGGAGCGGCGCCCGAGACGATAGAACGAAACGACGGCTGTGCTGAGTGTGCGGTTTTTTGCCCTTGTTTTGTTTTTTGGTTTTTTTTTTAATTTTTTTTTTTTTTACTGCGCGCTCTGAGGGGGCGTAACCGGGCCCAGATCTCTGATTTGAGGCTTTGGATTTGAAGCTGTGGATTTCTGGCTATGGATTTGATGATGTGTATTTGAGGCTGGAGATTTGAGGCTATGGATTTCAGGCTGTGGATTTCTGGATATGTATTTGAGGCTGTGTATTTGAGGCTATGAATTTGAGGCTTTGGATTTGAGACTGTGGATGATTTAAAACCGAGAGAGAGGATGGCATTTGTCGCTCTAGTGGACTAAGTATGTTTGCACCATTAATATATCAAACTCTTTATGAATTCAGCCATATGTGCTAAAACATATGTGCTACCACTTGTGCCCACATTAATGGTATGTCTGCATCTTTAAGGCTGTCATATTCAAGTAGAAAATGTTGTGAGACTACCGGAGGAACATTTGTGCAAATTAAGATTTCACACTTTTGGAGTGAAAATCTTCTACGGCTGAGGGGCAAGTAACATTTCCCTTTGTCAGCAAGCTTTCCCAAGCTGAAGGTGTGTGTACATGTTGTAAATCTTAATTTAGTTCATCTAGCTTTTCACCCACTTCCTGAAAAAAAAAAAAACCTGTTTTACTGTTCGTTAGGGTTGTCAAAATTTACGAGTTAACACGTGATTAATTGTCAAGGATTTTTAGTTTGTTTTAAATCACATTTTTCACATTTACCTTAGCTCGTATGCCCTTGCTGACAGTTGACAGCTTTCCCTCACAGTTTGAATCCACTATAATCAGCCTGATAGGATGTTAGAAAAAGCAGCTGATGTAGTATTAGCTGGCATTATTGTGGCAATAACGGCAGTATTGCCCTTGATAAAGTTCTTTCTGATGGTAGCAAGAAGGCCACACAAATGGGACGTTTTAGAATCAATTTTGCTGGAGCCAAACACCAGATTTCAAAATGTGATTAAATATGTGTTTAGACCTACAGCCTCAGAGTTGCAAGGCCAGTTCCCTGACCAGGAAGCTGCCAGACCAACCCCTCAGTTTTTGTTTAAATATTTTTTTGGGCTTTTTCAGCTTTATTGGACAGAACAGTGTAGAGAGGCAGGAAGAACAGGAGAAGAGAGAGAGGGAGAGACGTGCGACAAAGGTCGCACGGTCGGGATTCAAACCGCCGATGTCGCGGCTCGCAACAAGCATGTGGACAGTGCTCTACGGGCTACGCCAAGAGACACCCTAGACCCCTCACTTTAATCCCTCACATGAAACCATCTAAGCAAAACAGCACCCTTAATATTAAAAACCCTGCAATTCCTTTATGGAATACAATCAGAATGCTATTCCATCACAGCATAACTAAATTAGTAATTATCTTCGTCATAAAATATGCAATACTGTCGGGATTCTCGGGAAAAAAAGGGGGGGGGGGGTGAAATATCAGTATTCTGTTACATTTTTGTGTGCTCCCAGAAGCAAGTACCATAGAGCAGTGGCTCACAAGCCTGTTCCTGAAGATCTACCGGTCCTGTAGGTTTCCATTTCAACCCTAATTTGGCACAACCTGGCTCTGCTAATTAGCAGCTGAACGAGACCTCTACCTGTTGAAATGAGGTGTGCTTTGATAGGGTTGGGAGCGATAAGGACTGTAGATCAGAACCGTAGATTTCCAGCAACATATTTGGGCAGCCCTGCTACAGCACATATACCAGGTATATAGTGCCTGGCATTATACACTGTCTGTATAGCCGGACGTACAGGAACCGCTGCTGTAGGGAACAGCCGTTTATGCGTTAAGGCCTCGGGCTGGAGCGATGGCGTGGTGTTTGGAAACGCAGTTCAGCGCTGATGGAGCTCTGGGGATAGGAATGGGCCAGACGCTGGGGGAACGGGGCGCTGGGGGAACAGTCGGCTGGTGGAACGGGACACTGGGGGAACAGTCTGCTGGGGGAACAGTCGGCTGGGGGAACGGGACACTGGGGGAACAGTCTGCTGGTGGAACGGGACACTGGGGGAACGGGACACTGGGGGAACAGTCTGCTGGGGGAACGGGACGCTGGGGGAACAGGACGCTGGTGGTTTGGGGCGCAGGGGGAACAGGACCCTGGTGGTATGGGGCGCAGGGGGAACAGGACCCTGGTGGTATGGGGCGCAGGGGGAACAGGACCCTGGTGGTATGGGGCTCAGGGGGAACAGGACGCTGGTGGTTTGGGGCGCAGGGGGAACAGGACCCTGGTGGTATGGGGGCGCAGGGGGAACAGGACCCTGGTGGTATGGGGCGCAGGGGGAACAGGACGCTGGTGGTTTGGGGCGCAGGGGGAACAGGACCCTGGTGGTATGGGGCGCAGGGGGAACAGGACGCTGGTGGTACGGGACGCTGGGGGAACAGGACCCTGGTGGTATGGGGCGCAGGGGGAACAGGACGCTGGTGGTATGGGGCGCAGGGGGAACAGGACGCTGGTGGTATGGGGCGCAGGGGGAACAGGACCCTGGTGGTATGGGCCGCAGGGGGAACAGGACGCTGGTGGAACGGGACGCTGGGGGAACAGGATGCTGGTGGTATGGGGCGCAGGGGAAAGGCGCGCAGGGGGAACAGTACGCTGGGGGAACGTGGCGCAGGGGGAACAGGACCCTGGTGGTATGGGGCGCAGGGGGAACAGTCTGCTGGGGGAACGGGGTGCAGGGGGAACAGGACGCTGGTGAGGGGTGCAGGGCAGAGAGGAGAAGCGAGCACGCTCAGATAAAACGGAGCGAATGCCTTAAATGAATGATTCATGCTCGGTTGCCATGGACTTGGTTGCAGGCGGAAGATCTGAGGTTGGCGGGGGGCGGCGGGGCGGGGGGGGTGGAGGCCGCCTCTCCCTGGTTTAGCAGTTTAGCGGGGCAGGGCCTCAGAAGTGCTAATCACACCACCCCCCCCCCCCCCCCCCCCCACCGCACCGCAGCCCTGTGCTAACGGTCGCCTTCCCCCCTCCGCCAGGAACGCCTCCTGATGAGCCTGCTGCCCAGGAACGTCGCCATGGAGATGAAGGAGGACTTCCTGAAGCCACCGGAGAGGATCTTCCACAAGATCTACATCCAGAGGCACGACAACGTCAGGTACGCCTGGCAGCCGAGTCCCCCCCCCGTCCCCCCCCCCCCACCCCCCCCAAATCATTCCCCTGAACCCCATGCGACCACCCGCACCCCCCCCCCCCCTCCCCTCCTGCCATCTCCTGTCCCACCTCCAGCACCCCTTTCTGCTTCACTTCTGCCCAGTCGGCCAAAATGAGCCACCCCCTCAGTCGGCTGGATGCTGAGGTCACTGACCGGTGCGGTCGTGCTCCATTGTGTTTATACTTCGTTGTTTTTGTTGCCTTGCCCTCCCCCCTGCGCACCCCCCCCCATCCCCTGTCCCCCCCGCCCGACCCCTGCCTCCTGCCTCTCGCGAAGGTCACGGGCCTCCTGCCTGACCTCTAAATCTTCCCCTTTGCCGTTCGAAGCGCACCTGCGTCAGGACCTGAGAGGGCATCGCCGTGGCAACGGCCTCCGTGGTCTCGTAGGCGACGGCGCGCGTGACCTCTTCCACCTCAGATTACGATTAGCGGACGGCCGGCGCGGCTGATGCGATTAGCGCGGGGTTAGCGCCGGGGATTACGCCGGCCCGTTAGCCGCGTTCCCGTGCGAATACGATTTAATAACCTGCTTACTGTTACCCATAAACCCCCCACCCTGACAACACACGGGCCAAATCACAGCTTATTAATGTTCAGGTGAGAACGCTCACCTGACGCACTGAGATAACAGCTGACCCTTTCATTCAGGGTGTACCTAAAATGGAAATGATATTACAATCAGCTGTTTTGTGATTTTTAAGAAATTTGAGCCCCTGTTGTCAACACTGTCTCATAGATACAGTGCATATGGAAAGAAACATGCAAACTTAAATAATATATCTACAGTATATATCATTTTAATGTGAATCTAATGATGAGGCAAATGACTGGATATTTGTTGCATGTGCATTGATTTTTAAAGAACATTAATCACGTATCCAAGTATTTGCGTGACAGACTTCAGTCTAACTATTGAAGAAAAAGGCTTAAAAACTTGATCAGCAATGTTGATAGTCTCTCCCACTCTCCCACCCACCGGGCTTCAAAACATTCCAGAACACACACACACACACACACACACACACACGCACACACAGACACACACTCACACACGAGTGCATTTGAACTCTTTCGCACATGCATGCACACACACACACACACACGCACACGCACACACACACACAGACACACACGCACACACAGACACACACTCACACACGAGTGCATTTGAACTCTTTTTCGCACATGCACGCACACACACACACACAGACACACACACACAATCTTGCTTGCTCACAAACACACGGACACACACATACACAAACTTGCTTCCTCTCTCTCTCACACACACACACACACACACACACTCACACTCACCTCACCAGGGAAACACTCCCACAACCACGGGGGTGGAACAATCACAAAGTCCAATCGTGCTGGCAATAACATTAACCATCTGTAATTTCAGGCCCACTGGGACCGTCTAATCTCCCTGCCAGAGAAATTAGTCCTCTCAGAGAACTTTCTCCCTCTATCGCTTCTTGTGCCATGAGGTGAATCTGATATAATTAAAGCAGTTAAATCCAAAAACACCGTAATAATTTCAGCGCGCTCTCGAACAGCGACAACTGAGCAGGACGCCGCGCCCTGGCGCTCGCAACGCGTCGAAAGGCTCTTCCTGAGGCGCGACGATTCGTGCTAATTTTAGCCCCCGCTGCTCATTTCCTGTATTTGCCCATAACCGAAATGCAAAAAAAAGAAAAAAAAATTAGTCCAAAAAAGTCCAATTAGTTGCCGTCCGTATCCGGGGTATTAACTGCCAAATGATTATATAGTCGATTAAACGCCTCCCGATTTAGCTGTGTGGGACGCTCCGCGGCGTGAGGGGGGTGTCGTCGGGTGCGATTGGGGCGGTAAATCACGGCGGACGGGGGCGTGGCAGTGGGCGGGCGTACGGGACTGCCGCGCCGGCGGCGATGTGGAGCTCCGGGGGAAAATGGCGGCTTCTGTAAACAAGCTGAAGTCACGCCCTTCCCGCCCAGATCTGTAAAGACCCCCCCAGGTTATCAACAGGGGGGTCCACGGCACAGGCCCCCTGGGGGTCACTGAAGGTACTGCAGGGGCGCCGCTGGCCAGACTTGAGACAGTATGCAATGACGACATACGGATTGGGGAAAACATTTTTAAAATATAAAACCTCTTTTTTTTAAAAATATAACAATTTTTAAATAATGACGGGGTCCCCTGGATGCTTGTGACCCTGGGTGGGGGGATGTCCCTGGATCACAAAAAAGTTGAAAACCCCCCCCCCCCCCCCCCCCCCCCCCCAACCATATCAGAGGATGGACAGCTCCAAACAAGATGGCAGAAACCTGGCCTAGCCAATCAGTACAGATGAGTGAAATGATGAAAAAAGGGAGGGAGGGAGAGAAGGGAGCGAGGGAGGGAAGAAGGGAGGGAGGGAGGAAAGGAGGAAGGATGCCACTTCAGACGGGGTACTCAGACGGGGCCGGTGCCTTTCTTACCCATGGGGGGGTAGGTGGGGGGGGGGGGGGGGTGATGAGTCTGGCGGTCTTGGTGCCCCCCCCCCCCCCCCGCGGGCTTCGCTCTAACGCGGTCTGACACACAGACCCGTGGCAGAAATTGGACGGTGACCTGAGGGACTGCCGGAGCGCTTCTCCCGCCTCATCGCGCTCGCTGGCTCTGCTTTCATAAACACGTCAGGGATTTTGGGGTTTGGTGGGTGGTGCGAGAGCTCCCCTCCTTTACTGGAATGTTCCTTAAAACAAATAAAAAATAAAAAATAAAAAACAAACAGATGGTTATCTGTTATTCTCTGAGCGGGGATGTTTAAGTACTAGGTCTGGTCATGAGGGACCAATTGGGCTGCCCTTGCATGATATCTGTACGTCAGTGTCCGCTGAATTACGTTGTATAGATTAAAGCGCTTATGCATGTTCTTGCACACGTATGCACACCTTAATTTGTGTATGCACACCATTATGCACACACGTGCATGTGCACATGCCTGCATACACATGCGTGTGTCCTCACACACACACACACACACACACACTCATATGTAGTCAACGATGCATGCTAATGCTCTGTGGTGTGTGTGTGCGTGCATCTGATTATAAACAACGTTTCTGTTATGACACCAAGAGCAAAATGTGTTCTTGCTGATTTTTGGTATTGTTTACCGCCCCCGATGCCCAAATATGATTGGTCAGGCCGGCCACACGCAGAGTTGTTCTGAATGATTATTTGCATGGGGTTCCACGCCATTTCATGCGCTGTCAGTTCCGCGAGGTGTAATTGCCGAGTGCCAGATGTCAATAGCTTCTACGTGAAACAATGATACGCTAATTGACTTTTCAACAGCATTTGAAGTGTCATGCCCGTCAACGGTGCCGTTTTTTTCTGAAATAAGCAGTTATTCATTGTGGAAAGTGCATGCCCGTTTCAGGGGGTGGATGCTTTTTTGAAGCAGTAGCAAAAGTACTTCACACAAGCACTACACACACACCTAATACTACTTCAGGCCAAAACCACTTAGCCTTTTTCTCTGTCAAATTCAGTCAAGTCCTGAACTTTCCGGTTCCACCCCGACCTTCCTATTCAGCTGTAAACAGAATTTTGTTGAGCTTGAAGAGAAGTACAATTAAGTTTCTAGAATTTTTAGTTGTATACTGCAGATTAAAAATAGCACGCACGCTGCAAACATAATACAGTTATAATTAAGTGTAATGTTTTGTCGTTACAGATGGCAGCTCGTTAAAATATTCACAGTAAATTGAATCGATAACACCTCGTTATTTTGACATCTGTGCGACGGCAAAGTGCCGTTTAATACGATCTTCTGAAGACGATTCGATCGGTGGAAATATGCCAGCTTTTGAGCATAATTGATTTTCGGGTTTTCGTTTAGGATGCTTGGACCGGCTCGTTTATTTTTGAGGAATATCCGATGTTGGGCTGACGTGATGTTTTGCTGTTTTTCCACCCAGCATCCTGTTCGCTGACATCGTGGGTTTCACAAGTCTGGCTTCCCAGTGCACGGCGCAAGAGCTTGTCAAGTTGCTGAATGAACTCTTCGGCAAGTTTGACGAACTGGCCACAGTGAGTAATTGATTTTCCACCCTTTTAAACGCTTGACTACTTGATTCCCATTTGCGTCCAGCGGGGAGTTTTTTTTGTACCTGTGGCGACGGAATTATTATTCTATTTTTGCACGCGCCCGCGGTTCACCTTGACCGAGGACAAGATGATTCAAAGTGTCTGGTGTCATTTGTTTGCTTTCATTTTGCACCTGCAACCCTATCGCGTTGGGTTTATTGAATAAGAGAAAGAGACACACGAGGGATCAAGGACGGGAAATGGAGCGGTTTTTCCGTCTGTTTTTGTTGTTTGCTTTTATTTTATCTTGCTGGCTTCTTAATGTTTCTGCGGGTGCTGACACCACCTAAATGCACTGTGTGTGAAATGGACATTAAAATATTTGCTTATAACTACGCTTTTCAACATTAAGGATATGGGGGGAAAAAAACACATTTCAGTGAGATTAACCCTAGGGCTAAATATCCGCTTTTATATGAAAAGAGCTATCGCTACCAGGGTCATAGGCCTCATTTCATGAATTTAATGCTGAATGTAGGCTACGTATGCACTAATGCACCGGAGGGCCTGTAGCCTTTCATTCAGACCTGAGCTCTGCTTTGAACAAAGCCGTGAATCCTCTCGCGGAGAAAGATATCGCCGCTGGGCCTTTTAAGATAACAGATTTGCATCGCACGAATTGAAATACGGGGGTCATGCGGTGTTCTCATGATCATAACCAAATACTGAATTAGGCATTTTGCAGCAGTCGGGAATAATATCAGTCCCGGTTGCCAGGCATGCGAGCGAGCAACAATAATATTTGGAAATTAATGAGAGCAACAACATTAATCCAAATATTATTGTTGTTGCTCTCATTAATTTCCATTCATTCATACATTTTTGTAAAAAAAAAAAAAAAAAAAAAAAAAAAATATTTCTCATAAAGAAGTTTTTCTAGTTTGATGTGCCCTTCAAAAGGCCTCTGAGCGGCCCCCGCTGGTTGCAGTGCGTTCGGTTTGTGGTGTCGCCCGGAAGAGCTGGTCTCAGATTGCAGGACACGGTATGAAATGGAAACTGATTGTATCTGTAATTCGGGAGCACAGGAGGCACTTTTTCGGCTATTCCCTGCCTTGCTAAAACACCGGCCGTGGCTGCTTGCTACCTGGACGGATTCTGCTATGAGTACTAAAAAATAAAAAAATAAATAAAATAAATACTGCAATGTTAAAGAATCCCTGCTGCTCGTTGGTGAATAGAACGTTGTAAAACAGGAAATGTACTCTGTGCAGCTGTGACCAGGTCGATGCTCTTTGCAACTTTGAGACATTTGCATTGATAGCATTAAAATTGTCCTCAAGCAGCCATTTACCCCCAGCACTCCCCACTCAAAATCTTTCAAAAATGTTTGTGTTCCTTAGTGCTTCAAAATGAGGTAGTGGTCCGGTAAAGAGGCTTTCTTTCGTAGTGACTGTCCTATGAATGGTAGTAGCTTGAAACTTCCCAAGTTTTACGCATACATTTTGTGTGTGTGTGTGTGTGTGTGTGCTTGTGTGCGTGTCTGTGTGTCCTGCTGTAACATAGTATGTGTCAACCGTCGTACATTTCGTTAGATTTACTCTTCTTCATCTTCTCCATCCTCATTTTTTCACTATATTACGTGTCAGCAGCCTCCCTCAGACCGTGGTTCTACGGACAGAGGTGCCACGTGACCGATTGATTGACTGATTGATTTATTGATTGATTGATTGATAGGATATTGAAGCTCAGAATTCTTGCCAGAGGTTGAAAGCAGCAGACTGTTGCCTTTTGGCTTATCACCTATTGGACTGGAGCTTCATCATTGCCCATTCTGTTTGAGGCTCTGTCCACACTGATTGGGCATGACCACCTGACCGCCCGAGCTGGCCGGAGAATCCTTTTTTTGTTTCTTTCTTTTCTTTTTCCGTAGAAATCCTGCGAGTCCTCCGTTGCTATCCCGGTACAAAGGGCTTTAAACATCGGGCCAAAGCCGCCGCTCGAGGGTCAGCGGACCTCCGCGTCCCACCTTGCCTCCCTTTGTACAGCTGGCTAGTTATCGAGCCGAGCAATCGGGGGTTTCGAACAGCGACGTCCCGCCCGTGATTAGAGATGTGAGCCGAAGACTCGGACTCTAGGCTTCGGTGCGTGACTTTCTGATCTCTCACTCTCTCACTCTCTCTCTCTCACTCTCTCTCTCTCTCACTCTCTCTCTCTCTCTCTCTCTCTCTCTCTCTCTCTCTCTCTCTCTCTCTCTCTCTCTCTCTCTCTCTCTCTGTCTCTCTCTCTCTCTCTCTCTCTCTCTCTCTCTCTCTCTCTCTCTCTCTCTCTCTCTCTCTCTCTCTCTCTCTCTCTCTCTCTCTCTCTCTCTCTCTCTCTCTCTCTCTCTCTCTCTCTCTCTCTCTCTCTCTCTCTCTCTCTCTCTCCGTTGCTGGATTTTTACAGCCAGTGCTTAATGGCTCTTCTCTCTCCGCCTGGTGCTTTGATTTTTTTCTTTTCTTTTTTTCTCCACGGTAGCAGAACTGCAGCCTTCGCCTTTGCACTTCCAGGGCGGCCATGTTGTTAGAGATCAAAACCGCCGTTCGGCTCCCCCCCCCCCCGGGTTCCCGTCCCCCTCGCTGTTTTGAGGGATGTTGTTCCTCCTCAGTTACAGTGTGTTCGCTTTCATGCTTTCTGGCTCATTAACTGCACCTTTCGCTCCACAAACTACAAACGCGAACGTCTGTGACTGAGTGACTGAGTGAGTGAGTGAGTGATGAAGCTGCACCATTGGTCGGCCGAGTTATGAAGTTACACCATTGGTCAGCCGAGTTATGAAGTTACGTACACCAGTGGTCAGCCGGGTCACATGTGTTCGGTCCAGCCATATGCTAGGTTTTAACCTGGTCTTGTTTATTTTAGCGTTTGAGGAACAGGTTGACAGGACTTCCTGTCAGCTGGTGCACTTTAGTGCTGGTGTAACAGACGGAGACGCCTGATGAGAACCCGGGCAGTGTTATTTAAACAAGACCTGATTAAAAACTTGTATGTGGCTGGACCTAACACACGTGATCCGGCCGACCAATGGTGTGCCTTCATAACTCGGCCGACCAATGGTGTAACTTCATCGCTCAGTCACTCAGTCACAGATGTTCGCGTTTGTAGGGCTGGCCCCGCTGTTGCAGTCCAGCCAAAAAAAGATCAGTCTGCATGCCAGTCAAGGCGCTCTGGAACAAAGCAGAGCTGCAGTGTAATTGTTTCAACTGCTGCACGATTGCAACGCCACCCATCGAATTTATCACTGCGCCGTTACCTGTCCAGGGTTCACAGGTGAAATTTTTTTTAGCTTCACAGCTAATCCTGGGACGGCCAAGTGGCTGTGCACTGTGTCTGTGTCAAACAAATACTAAGTGTATTCATATTCCACATTACAGACTATGTTAATGAAACAGGCATGAAAACAGCACTATACCTCATGTGCAATCTCCCGGTGTCATAAAGCGATGCCCGTTACTGTGCTTCCAACAGCACGGAGGATCTCTTTGTGCCGGTCAGACGTCATGAAGGGCACCACTGGCTCAAAACCGCGTTAGGAAGCGGTTTGGCGATGGCCACGAAGGCGTTGCGTACGTGTGCGCGAGTGTGTGTGTGCGCGCGCGCGGGAAAGCGAACACGCACGCGGGTGTGTGTGTGTGTGTGTGTGTGCGCGGGAAAGCGAACACGCACGCGGGTGTGTGTGTGTTTGTGTGCGGATTGCGTTGAGCTCCCAAAGTGATCTCCTTTAGTCCCTCGCATCCAAATCCAATTAAACGGACCTGGGTTCCACTCAGTGCTAACAGGGAGCTTAACGGGCCAAGACATCCACACCCTTAATTCAGTGTATGGTGCTGTCTTTTATAGTTTTGACCCTCTCTATACTCCACACCATTAGAAGTTAGCCATGTTACTCTGCTATATAGACAATACATTATTTGTTTTATTCGTTTGCTAATGAACATCTAATCGCAACATTTCTGCCATTATCTGTTATCGCGTACTGTAGCTTTCCCTGGTCTTAATTTAAATTTGAGAAATATGTAACTGCGTGATTATTAGTAAATATGTTTTTTTTTAAGTAAGATGAGAAATTAATTAAATATAGGAGCTGTGCGCTAAAAAAAATAGATTCTGTGTGTTGAAAGAATGCCACCGGGTAAGTAAGTAGTGGACCGGGCTAGACTAGACCAGACCAGACCACTCCAGGCCATACCAGGCCATACCAGGCCATACCAGGCCATACCAGGCCATACCAGGCCAGACCAGACCAGGCAATACCAAGCCAGCGCAGACCAGCGCAGACCAGCGCAGACCAGCGCAGACCAGCCCAGACCAGCGCAGACCAGACCAGACCAGCCCAGCCCAGCCCAGCCCAGACCAGCCCAGACCAGACCATACCAGCCCAGCCCAGCCCAGCCCAGCCCAGCCCAGCCCAGCCCAGCCCAGCCCAGACCAGCCCAGCCCAGCCCAGCCCAGCCCAGCGCAGACCAGACCAGACCAGACCAGACCAGACCAGGCCAGATCAGCCCAGACCAGCCCAGACCAGACCAGCCCAGCCCAGACCAGCCCAGACCAGGCCATATCAGACCAGGCCAGACCAGGCCAGACCAGCCCAGACCAGACCAGGCCATATCAGACCAGGCCAGACCAGACCAGCCCAGACCAGACCAGACCAGCCCAGCCCAGCCCAGCCCAGACGCTCTGCCCTTCTCCAGGCCTGCAGGGCGGCTGTGCGCTTTCCCTCCTGCGTCCAGCCAGGCGAACCCGACCCGGCTCCTCTCATCAGCGTCCTGATTGCATCCATTCGTCCTCCCTCTCTGTTCTGACAGGCCGTTTTCCACGGTTTAAAGATAGAGCCGGCGCACCGCCCGCCCCCCCGCCGTCCCCCCCCCCGCTGTCCCGGCGCGACGCGACGGTGTTGCGTACGCCCTGAGAAGGCCTGGTGAGGTTAGACGTGGCGGGTGTCTTTTTGCCGTCTACCCAAGATAATCATAATCGTGTTTTCCGCTTATTTGTCATCTTGACATTTATTTATTTTAAGCCGCGTGTTCTACCGGAGTCATGAATTGTGTTTTTGTTTTTTTTGAAAACTTGTTTAATATTATATTGATTTGTGCTTATCTAAGTTTTGTGCGCAGGCCCAGGCCTCATTAAAATGGAGGAGATAAGAACAGGGGGGGTTTGGGGTGGTGGGGGGGAGCGTGCAGGAAATGAGAGGAGAAGCAGAGCAGGGAGAGTCGCCCGTGCTCCTGCCCACAAACAGCTTCACAGCTCTGGGCACGAACACAACTACTACCCCAGGATCCACAGGCCCCTCTGGAGGAGGCACTCAGTGAAATGCTATGAAATGCTTCATACAGTAGAATATTATAATATGGAGTTTATGTCTTTTAGACTCTTATTAACCCTGATGTTAACTCAACAGGATAATGTCGGCCAATGAATAGGTTTAGAGCTGAACATGTTACTGCATACATGTACAGATAATTTTATGTCTGGGAACCCTCAATTGAATCAACAGGATCGTTTTACCGTCCGCAAATAATTCATTTTGGAACTGAACACGCCAGTGATACTGTACAGATACTGTAATTTTATGTCGTCTTTTTAGATTCGTATTAATCCCGAGTCCCATCAACAGGGTAGTTTTACTGGCAGGGAATAAATACGGTATGTTTAGAACTGAACATGTTAGCAAATAAATGTCCAGATACGGTAAGGGAAGATAAGGAAGCTGTCTCCCTCTGTGGGGTCACCAGGAGGTCGCCGTGAATGTCCTGCTCTTCATCTCTAATCTGTGTAGATTATTGATCTGCATATTTTGGATTAAGTCACCGGGGGAGTCGTGGAGACGTGCGGACAGTGGAAGCACCGTAGATCCACTCTCTATCCACTCCTGTAACACTCTCTCTCTCACTCTTTCTCTCCCTTTCTGTCCCTTTCTCTCTCTCTCTCTCTTGCCCTTTCTCTCCCTTTCTTCCTCTCTCTCTCTTGCTCTTTCTCTCCCTTTCTCTCTCTCTCTCTTGCTCTTTCTCTCCCTTTCTCTCTCTCTCTTGCTCCCCGTGTTGCGTGGAGATAATTAAAAACACCAGCAGATTGTGTGTTGTAGCCGGAGCATGTGACCGGGATAATCCCGCTCGGATCTGAAATGGCACTGAAACTGTCGACTGGAGCTTAGTGCAGGGAGGAGGGAGAGAGCGACACACTTACACACACACACACGCACACACACTCGCTCACACACACGCACACACACACACACACACGCACACACACTCGCTCACACACACGCACACACGCACACACACACGCACACACACACGCACACAGTCTCCCGGCTTGGCCTCCACACTGGGGGCGTGTCCTGTGACATTTGTCCCTGTCATCTGGGCGCCAGCGGCCCTGTTATCCAATCATAATTTGGGAGCAGAGCTTATTACCAGGAATCTGTGGACACCCGACTGGGTGATGGCCTGCATTTAATAAGGCGCCGCGTCCATAGTAGCGTTTTTCCAGGAGCTCAAAGCAGTCTGCCGCAAAGGGGGGGTGGGTGGGTGGGGGGGGTTGACTACCTTAACCACCGCCGTGTAACCCCCCCCCTCACTTGGGGGAGACAGGGTTAGGCATTTAATAACACAACAATAATGAATTTTATTTATAGTGCGCTGTTTGCAGCGTGGCAGTCTCAGAGCGCTTTTTCAATGGGCAGCGCTGGAGCACCGCAATTAAAAGTGACAAACAATTCAAAAGAAGAAGACGTGCAATATTCACAGAAGGAATAGCGGTTAGAGGGACAGAAACCGAGCACGCCAAAAAGAGAAAAAGAGAAAAAGAGATGGCCAATTAGTAGCAGGCTTGGGAAAGAGGTTTTCCAGACTGATGTAAAGGCCCTGTTTGAGTAGGAAGCCCTGAGGTCAGTCGTCTTATTTCCTGGTCCAGGCAGGCTGCCGCAGGGTATGCTGGGTTTTTTTTATTTTTTATTTTTCCTGCCTTAATATCAGCAATCGGTTCAGAACCAAGAAAGCCAGACGAGGTAGCTGTGTAATGGACTGCTTTAATTGATCAGTTATGTTCCAGAGTAACATCAAACGGCAGCAGACCCCGTGGTAGTCCGGGACCAGGAAGGACAGTCGCTGCTTTAGGTTATCTCGGGGGGGGGGGGGGGGGGGGGCGTTCCATAGGTGTGGAGCCACGGGACAGGAACCACGACCCCCACCCCCCCCCTTTTTAAGCGGCCGTATGTGGGACACGTTGTGCCGGTCTGGAGTCCCCCACTCTGAGTGTGTGAGAGGGACAGGTAGGGCCGACGCGGGTTACAGAACGCTCCCGCAAAAACGTCACCGGAATGTTTCGTCAGTGTTATGTCACCGTCGCTACATGGCAGCAACGTTGTGAGAATGTTTCGCGTAAGCTGGGGTGAGACCCGGAAAACAAATGTTTCAGTTATTAAAATGTTTATTGACATGACACCAGTGTCTTGGATGACAATACCCAAGTGCGGTGAAAACATTTTTAATAATGTTTTGGATAAGCTGCTGCTTGTTCAGTGAGGTAGCTGGTAAGCCACTCTGGAGCATAAAGATATGAGTGAGTTTTTTTTCGGGATGGGTTGGGGGTAAGGGCCTCGATCCTCAAATGTTTTTGCAGAGCGAAGCGACGTGTTGTGCTGATGTTGTCGGTGCTGGACAGGGAGGTGTCAAACTTCACACCCAGATCCGGGGGGGAGGATGCTCTTGACCTGCTAGGATGGAGCTAAATCGTGTCAGTGCTGGCATTCTGTTAGGGTGTGTCCGTCAGTATAGCTTCAGCTTCTACACCCCTGCCTGCAGCTGGGTCCAGAGGTCATATCATCAGTGCCTGTGTATTGCTTCCATATATATGGTTTATGGCAGTGCCTCTCCAGCTTTCTCCCCCCCAAGGCCCCCTGTGTCCACGGAAATATTTCACCCCCCCCGACCCCCCCCCCCCCCCCCACAGGAGACATGATAACCTGTCTGCCTGTCATCATTGCAACTCCAACAGTCCAGTACAGTTATGCAAGCTTATTCCATGTAACCCCATAAAACAGTAAAAGTGATTTAAAAAAAAAAATCTGTCGTTATGGTGGGGGGTGGGGGGTGGGGGTTGGGGGGTCATTGTGTAGGCTGGTTTTTGCATTCATTTGTCAGAAGAATGTTCGAGAGGCTCCTGAAACTTCAGCCAGTGAGGAACCCAAACTCGCATTGTTGAGTAATTGCGTCCCTCTAAAGATGGCCTTATTCCCGGGTCCCAGGCCCCACTGCTGTAGGCCATGCAGCCGATGACCGGCATAAGGCAAACCTTATGGAGGGGGCGCCGAGCGACCGTTTCCATGACACCGTTGTCATGGCGAGGCTTCTTTCCCCGCTGCTCGTAGTGACCCCTGGTGACCTCCCGGTGCTGGGTGAGGATTGATGCCGTTGACCGCGAGGGTCAGGGCGTGTCGCACTGTGGGTTCAGGCAGGCAGGCTGGTGCACTGCACCTGTGTGACCCCGTCTCATCTCAGCCACACACACACACACTCACACTCACACTCACACACACACGCTCACACACACACGCACACACACACACACACACACACACGCTCACACACACACACACTCACACACACACTCACTCTCTCTCACACACACACACACACACACACACACACATATGCACACACACGCACGAACACAAACACAAACACACACACACGCTCACTCTCACACACACTTACATACACACACACGCACACACACGCTCACACACACACACACACACACACACTCGCTCACATGCACACACACACTCACTCTCTCTCACACACACACACACACATGCACACACACGCACAAACACACACACACGCTCACACTCACTCACTCGCGCGCACACACACACACACACTCGCTCACACACACACACACACACACACACACACACACTCACGCTCACACGCTCACACGCTCACACACCCATGCACACACACATGCACACACACACACACGCTCACTCACTCGCGCGCACACACACACACAGTGCAGAGAACGGAGTACTGTACTGAAGGGCTGCAGATGGGAGCTTATTTTAGATTGAATTTCACGTTCCAGGCCTTTATATCAGATAATCAATGCACTACATTTACAGGGTGAGAGGGAGACCCTGTGCAATAAATAACCTGTGTGTGTGTGTGTGTGTGTGCGTGTGTGTGCGTGTGCGTGTGCGTGTGCGTGTGCGTGTGCGTGTGCGTGTGCGTGTGCGTGTGCGTGTGCGTGTGCGTGTGCGTGTGCGTGTGCGTGTGCGTGCTGTTGCAGCAGCATTATGAAGCTATGGCCAAACACATGGTAATTCAGTCCTCCTTGGGCTCTCGTTGCAAACCTCACCCTCAAACACCAATCCTCACTTACTCTGGCAAAGGTTCAGCGGTCTAAGTGAGTTATTGCATTTATACTGCAATGTGTAGTGGAGTTATCTGTATACATTGCCCTGAATCAGATTTATTGCTTTAAAAGTTATAATGAGACAGTAAGTGATGAGGGTAGATTATCCACAATGCACTTTTTTCTCAAGGTTATGTAACATTGACATTACACTCACTTAGCGGAAGCTCTTATCCAGAGCTACGTACAGCAGGAAGAGGTTCTTGTAAGCAGTGTGTCAAACGTTGTGTTTTTGTGTAGTTTTTGTGCAGCAGCTTTCTGGAGGGACGGCAGCGGTGGGTAAGGCTGGTTTGTTGACCGGCGTGCGCGGTAGCCAGGCAAGTTAGGGAATTAATTTAGAGGGCAGAGATGATGTGTGTTACTCTTGACAACAGAGACACAGACAAAATGTTTAGTCTGGTTGCTCGGATCCAGCTGGTTCTTCCGCACCGCCCCCCCCCCCCCCTCCCGGTCACCCCCGCCCCCCCCACATCCGTCGCCCGTGTGCCGGTGCTGCTGATCCATCGTGTCCGCAGCCGGGCCCCGGTGATCCATTTCGTTTTAATCCGCCGGAGACGAGACGAGAACATCTCCCCCCGTTCGCCGTTTGTCAGGACGGCACCGGGGGGGGGGGGGGGGGGGGGGACCGAGCGGTCGGAGCGCCGTCGGGGCTCGATGGCGGCTTGAGACGGAATAAATCACCTGGGCGCTGAGCTGGCGTCTCTCTCACCTGTCCTGGTCACCGTAGCGCCCTTGTGAATGGCTGAATTCCCAGGGTTTGCATCGCAGGTGTACACTGTAGTTGCTCCAGTGACCTCATGTTAGGTGCGCTCCTGCAGTTGCCCTTGACCCAAGGCACTGGCCTCAGAACTGGAGCTGGTCCCCGGGCGCTGCACTGCGGCTGCCCACGGCTCCCACGTAACTAGGATGGGTCAAATTGCGGAGGACAAATTACCCCACGGGGTTCAATAAAGTATAAAGTACCTTTAAAGTATCTTTATCTTTATTGTACGTCCCTTTGGATGAAAGCATCTGGCAAATAAATGTAATGTATATGTCGTGCACATCAACTCTGACAGTGTTCCAGTGAATCTTAACCGGGTTGGTGTGTACTCTGAGAGAGTTTAAGAATGCTCAGTAATCCGAGGCGGTGTTATGCCGAACTCCTGGTTGTGTTCAGGTCTGTAATGGCTGGCCTTGCTGCAGATCGGCTCGGTGCGTTCAGAGAGTCCGCTGCTCCTGGACTGGGCCCTCGGTCACCTGAAAATTAACCTACAACTGTGTTCCAGTCATCCTAGATAATGGATTGATGGATAGTACGGTAAAGATATATCCTCTGTGCTATTTTTCAGCCATACTGTGGAAGTTTCAGAAGATGTTCCACACTTGTGCACTCATGCTCACGTGTCGTTCTTGTTGTTGTTATAGAAGGAGAACATCAGCAAAGCTGTGCCTTATTTTTAAAGCAAAGCTAAGTGTCATTTTTGCCCAAACGGTTGTTTACTTCCTGAAAAGTATGCGAGTATTAGAATGTTCTCAGCAAAAACCCTGTAAAGTAAGTATAAAATCATTCCCGGGGTTTTAAGTACACTGCATTCAGAGAAAATTAAATTTTGAGCCTACTTAACAGCTCTTTGCTAAAGAGTTCTGAACAGCTATGCTCGGTAGTAGGTGCTGATTTCGATGTGGCCCAGGCCTCCTCTCCCTTGTCCTCCAGTTCCTGATTGGGGACACAGATTTAAGGCCTTGGTGCCTAACCACCCACTGAGCAGTCTTAAGGACAGCGCTCCATCCTACATTCAGTTCCCGAAGGGTTTTCACTTGGCAACCTCTCACCGATCTGTCAGGCCCACACACCCCCCCCATTGCCATGCGAACCCAGCTTCTGTTGTTTGACTCACAGCGCCCCCTGGTGATCGGATGACCTCATATCTAGGCTTTGGGTACGGAAACCACTACAGCAGTTACACACCTGATTCTACTAATCAAACACTAGAGTTTTTGCTTTGCTCCTTGTTTAGTGGAATCAGGTGTGTGACTGCTTGGTTGGAATGAAAGCCTGCACCCACACCGGCCCTTTCTGGATAAGATTGAGGACCTCTGCACTGTGGCATCAGTTCCCACATGACTGGAACCTGCCAGACCGAATCGCGGTGAAGATTTCAGTGCCACGCCTTCACCAGCTAATGCTACGCTCGCTCTGTCGACCCTGTTCTTTCCCTGGCACATTTTCCAAATTTACAGAATATCATGCCACACCACTTTCAAACCCGAGGGACATACTGGCGTTGATGTAACAGTTGGCCTAAATGCTTTTTCAGGGTTTTATTTGAGCGATAATATGCATATTTTAATTACATGTATTTGGGCTTTTGTGACTGGGACTTGTTCATTTAAGTTTTTTTTTTATTCATTTGAAATTTTTTTAAAACTGATTTTTCACACGGCCCACCTCACCTCGTCTGACAGCACACCTGGTTGGGAAACACACATACCTGTAGATATATCACCTGTGATGGACACACAAACACACACTGTTTACACCCCTATCATGCAAAGGCCCTTTTTATCAAGTGAACATTATGTGAAAGTTAATGTGATGTAGACACAGGTAAATTGCCCTTAAAGGTAGGATGAGATATCCTATACAGTCGCTGTTTGCTTTGCTCATTGCCTTCCTGTTTCAGCTTTAAGCTAATTTCCTGTCGCCGGTTATTCTCAACCTCATCTTCATAATAATACTATTACTGCTACCGCTGCTGCTGCAATAACGATAATAATAATTATAAAAGAATTTAAAAACTCATAATTATAATATTCCTAATAAGCGTAATAATATTGAGATTGTGGTGGGGTGGGGGGGGGGGGGGGGGGGGAGAGAGCTATGATTTACAATTCTAATATTCGGTCTGCCACAGGAACGCGAACCAAAATGAAACATCTGTGGTACCGCAGCTCATTATACCCTGTGACCAAGACGGAGTTTTGAACAGTTTTTTTTTTTTTTCTTTTTTTTGCCCGTTAAATTGGCACGCCCGCTAGGTAACAGGATCCAGATTCGGGGAGGCGGAGGCTTGTCGGTTGGCACGAGCAGGAGACAAAGGGGGCGGAGCTCCGGGAGGGTGCCTTCTGTGTTGCCGCCGGCGACGAGTTCAGACAGGGCCCCGCGGCCGGTCTCTGCTAGCGCAGGCGCTAATGGCCCCTGCCGGCGGGTGGCGAAGCTGTCGGATGGCACGGACGCCGCTGTTTTGGGGAGAGCCCGTCGTTGTTGCCGTGGCGATGATATGATATGAAGAGCACTGACAGCCCCACCAAGCTGCCTGTGCTGTGGCTGCAGAGATGAACCTGGTTTACGTCTACAGAGAGGTGGAGAGCTGGTCTGGGGGGTGGGGGGGGGCAACAGGGGGGTGAAGAAAAAGCACAGGGAAGGACTGAGTAATTTTATGTCCTGAAGTGCCAACTGACATGAGCCAAGTTTTGGTTGTATGTCTCATTCTGCATATGTGTGTGTGTGTGTTTGCTTGTTTGTTTGTCTCTCTCTGTGCGTGTGCCTGTGCTTGTGTGTGTGTGTGTGTGTGTGTGCAAATGTTATTTTTAGATGGAAAAATAAACATTATATACCTACAAGTCTTTTTCCATCATATGTTTTTAATGTTAAGTTTCTGGATGATTAACAAAAGTATAAGGCTTCTACTCCAGTCCCATTAACTCTTGACTCTTAACCGTTATTTGATTCGAAAGAGCTTATGATTTTCTGGGCTACAGGGGTTATTACTTGCCCATGTAATAACTACTGTAGTTTGTAAGAATTCTGGAAAAATTCATACAAAACTCTGAATGTAACTGTCACCGAAATGGACAGAAAGGTAAGACATTTTGGAGGATTATGAGCTAGCATTAGCCTTATGTGCTAGCATTACCCTTTCTTCTTAAATTCTCACGTGACATTTATTTTAAATGCTTTTGTAAACAGGGAATTGGTGCCACTTCATTCGTGACCCATTAATAAAGCTGTGCTACGTCTGTTTCGTGTGAATTAATTGCTAACGCTCACATTACTCGCTGCCTGTAAACGCTCATGGTACATCAGGACTGACGTACCAGCTGTTCCTCAGTGTATATTTTAAAGCCATTTGTAAGGGGTGAGAAACAGCTGCCTTAGGAAAGTCATTGCACTGTAAATCATAATAATGCTTTAATATAATACATTATTTAAAGGAGGTTTCATGGGAGCTTGATGGAGACGTGTTTACATCCAG
The DNA here is from genome assembly GCF_013347855.1 of Anguilla anguilla. NCBI lineage: Eukaryota > Metazoa > Chordata > Actinopteri > Anguilliformes > Anguillidae > Anguilla > Anguilla anguilla. Next base: position 64,583,813 of record NC_049204.1, read on the forward strand.
GTGTTACAGTACGCCCTGTCCTGGAGTCTGTGTTCTACCAGTATTTGAGTATAAAAACATATATGCACATTCCCAGACTTTAGAGAGAAATGTAAGCCCAGCTTCATGTATTTGAAGATAAAGGCTAGATTTAGCTGGGCGACCGTTCAGGAAATAACTCACAGAATTTTACTGCAAAAGCATATCTGTTCTGTTTCTTTTTGTCACTGGCCTATTTTATCATGCGAGGCAGCGGGGACAGGTGTATTATGGGATTGCGGTTTGCTCTCGAGTCAATTCTTCCCCCCACGGGTCACTCGAAGGTCAGCGTGTCTATCTGCCAGGTAATGACCGAAGCACTCCTGCCTGTCACGAGGCTTATTTCTTTCATCTGAAAGCCATACGATATGTGGGAATGGCCTAGGTTTTGTTATGCCATGATTGACAGGTAGTGTCTGTTTCATGATCAGCTATAGGTGCGCTGCTGGGTGAATAAGGGCACAGGTATGTGAAGAGTGTTAAGATCTTTTTTTTTTCTTTCTCTTTTTGAAGATCTTTGCAGGCATTTTCTCAGGTGTGTTGTGAACAGAATATCCAGCCATAAATAATCTATCAACTCTTTAGCTGCTAAAGAAAAAGTAATCAGTGTAACTTTTATTATTAAGTGTAATAACATACAGCGTATGTATCCAGTCAAAACACAACATCACACAAACTTTTCCCGCAGTTCCGTATTTCATTTTGACAGACATTTTGTCATTTACGCACATATTTTTACTTTACCTGTTTATTTATTCATCCTAGGCTTAGATTTTTTTAATCTCCTTTTTTTTAGGGGGGGGGGGGGGATAATTAAGGAGAGCTTCTCCAACTTCTCTCTGCAATTAGAAATGAATGAGAGGGAATTAAACAGAGCCAAAAACGTACTTGTTCCTCATCAGGCCATATTACCATCAAGTCTTGCAGTGAGAGTGTCGTACGGTAGTGATCCTCCACTGTACTGAAACGCATCGTCAAGGAGACGAAACCAGAAAAGAAAAAAAGCAACTGCCAATTAATTCTGAAGATGCTCTTTTATGAGCGGCCTTCTCATTGGCCTACCGTCAGTGTTCTTGATGTGTGGGTTCTCTTGTGAGGTCACAGTTGAGATGATAGCAGAATGTGAGCTAAAGTTCCATTGCGATGGGGCCTGTGGGTGAGGGGGGATGGGGGGGGCAGTGTTTGTTTGAATCTGCTGAATCAGGAAGTGAGCTGCCGAGGCCTGGGGGGGGGGAGTCGGGGGGTGAGAGGGGGATAAGAGCCTCATTAACAGTGCCGACTGATCTGGAGCTCTGCCAGGCCCTGCTGCTCTCAGACGATGGCAGATTGGTGGGGAACATTACAGTGGAGATGAGAACTAGCATTATGCACTCATGCGTAGGGATGTACATACACACACACACACACACACACACACACACACACTCACACTCACACTCACTCTCTCTCATACACACACACACAAGCACCAGGACACACATACACACACTCACAGACATTCTTTCTGTCTCTCACACATGCACACACACACCAGGACACACTCACAGACCCTCTTTCTCTCACACACACACACACTCACACACCAGGACACGCACACACTTGGGGCTCCAGGCTCCTCCCACATCAGTGACTTGTCGCTCCCGGGAGTGGAAAAGCGAGCCTCCACTTCCTGTCGGCTTTCATCTGCTCCCCCCCCTCTCAGGCCCGGCCTCTGATTTCCCATCAGCCACTGCTCCCGGATCAGAGTTTTGCGTCCCCCATCCTCGCCGTAGCCGCGGGCTGAACGTGCTTCACGGGAGCGTCTCTTTGTACCGCTGGCACGTGTCGCTCGTTAATGAATGAGCGGGAGATTGCGATGCGATTCTGCCCCCCCCCCCAACAAAAGCAGAGGCACGGTTTCCGTGAGACACAGAGGACGGGTTTCTACTTCAGTACCGCGGCTCACTGATTCAGTGTGAGGTCGACAAAGCCCTCACGCAAACAGGCAAGCGAACGTACATCCATACGTGATATAAACATGCACTCATACAGCACATGCACCTACATACATGAACGCGTGCAGACGAGCATGCATGCACACGCATGCACATGCATGAAAATCATGGCCAAAATCATGAACATCATGCACCCCCACGACCCTATAGATATGATGGATGGATGGATGGGCAGTAAGCAGGCCAAAATCATGAATATCATGCACCCCCCACTACCCTATAGATATAGATGATGGATGGATGGATGGATGGATGGGCAGTAAGCAGGCCAAAATCATGAACGTCCACGCTCTTTGATTGACAGGAGAACCACTGCAGGCGCATCAAGATCCTCGGAGACTGTTACTACTGCGTCTCTGGCCTGACCCAGCCCAAGACTGACCACGCCCACTGCTGCGTGGAGATGGGCCTGGACATGATCGACACCATCACGTGAGTACGAGAAAAAGAAAGATACATTTCAGCCCCGGGCCATCTTTGCAAAAAGGAGTCGTTGCCCACGTGCAATTTGTAGTGCAACTATTTTGAGTAGCTTCACTTTTAAAACAGGTTGTGCTAAACTTGAGATCTATCGTGCTGCGAACCCAAACCCGGAACATGTCCACTGTATTTATATGTTGGGGAGTGGGGGGGAGGGGGTCACCAATGTGTTAGGGAGGTACCCCCTCTGGATGTACCAAGAGATACTGTATATGTCTTCCACTGTGGTTCCTGTTGGACTCCGTGCAAGTTGCCATAGCAGGATGTCATAGACATCCAAATGTTGCCAAATGTTAGTCATTTTTGTCCTATTCATTTAAAAAATGCTGTAACTTTGGATTTGGATTGTAGCTATCTGGCTATGGGTCTGCTATGGCCCTGGGTTTGTACACCCATACATTCGGCTGCATTATTCCGGGATTGTAAGCATCGGAGAAACTCGTTCTCAGCAGTTACAGTGCCTCACCACACGTCCGCGTGGGTGAATTAATTGCGCCTTTCACGTACGGAGCCCGTTTGTCTTGCTTTCACCGTTGCTTTCTCGTCCAAAATGATGAACAAGCCCTGCCCAAGCCCCTTCCCCCGGAGCTGACTGCATGAAAACGCAACGTGATGGAAGACGACGGCCTCGCTACGAGACGCGTCTAAATTAGCGCGAAGCCAACCGCGCCGAACCTCTGCGTGCAGCTAGCGACTCCGCGTAGCAATCGCGCGCAAATTTCAACGGGGCTTTCTGTCACGTAATTGTTTATTAGTCAGCTTGCACCTGTGCGGATGTGCCAGGAATTGCGGATTTCGTTGCGTGAGCTTTGTAACGTTGCCAGGCCGAACGGGGCCGTGTCTCCAGGATCCTTCGTTAAGCTCAGTGCCCAGATTCGGGATAGTGGAGGCACTAAGAAGCCAGGCAGATCCTGGTTGCCAGTGATGTCAGGCCTGGCAGTTGACTGAAAGGTCTGTGATACACTTGCCAGGGATATTAACACGTTCTGCAAATGTGTCATGGTTTCAGGAAGAAAGAATAAGGGGTCCAAAGGGAGTTGGGCTTGTAATCTAAAGGTCACAGGTTCGAATCCCCGCTAGGACACTGCCGTTGTACTCTTGAGAAAGGTACTTAACCTGCATTGCTCCAGTATATATCCAGCTGTATAATTGGATAGAATGTAAGTTGCTCTGGATAAGAGTGTCTGCTAAATGCCTGTAATGTAATGACATTCTGGCATTTTGTCAGTTACACTTTAACTGAAGCAGGACATCCACAGCAAGCTTATTAAGTGCATATAACGTTGTAATAAGACTACATGCTGTGCAGTACAGATGTTATAACTGCTTAATTACAACTGCTCATAATAGGTGGTTTTCACAGAACCATGTAAGTCATAATGTTGTGTCAGTAATGTGAAAATGCATGCCATCACATAGTTCATGACCACATATCAGTTCTGTATCTTGGTCAGGGGTGTGGCTTTTCATTATATTAGGTTGTTCTGAAGTCCCACGTCAAGTGAAGTGTGATCAAATTGTCTTTATGTCTGTACAACTTGTTAAAGGACGACCATTAACGCCGCATGCAGTAGCATACGGTACACGGGATTCAGCATGGCGACCTGGGTGGTTGTCATGGAAACCGAGAAACAAGGCGGATGCCGTGAGGAAGAGCGAACCCGTAGAGACCAGGGTTTCGAGCAGCCTGGGCCCCATTAAAAAAAATCCTGGCCGTCTTTTCAGACGATATTGACAAAGAGCGGTAATTAAAATGGAGACCGTCCTCTGAACGCAGAACGTTTGGGCCCAACACCGCAGGGTTAATTATTAGACACTGTTAAATAAAACAAGCAGGCGTGGCCCAATTTTGGCAGAGCTTTTGTCCTCGAGCCGGCGCACAGGGTGGAAGTAATTGAACAGTTCCCAAATCTCGGATCGCACGGATTGAGAGATTGTCAGGCTGTGAAAAGACCGGATTGATGTTTATGTCGAGTGAGAAGAATGAAAGAAAGCAACAAACAAACAAACAAAAAAAAACAGAATGACAACAGGAAAAAAGAAAAAAAAAACAGAAAGAAAGGGAAAGAAATGAGAGTTGGGGTGTGGGGGGTGGGGGGGGGGGGGGGGGTGGGTGGGTGTATCTGGAAAGTGCAGGAAAGATCAGACATCAGTAATCGAGCCGGCCTGTGAGTCGCTTCCCGAGCAGCCGATCCACTATCTCCCCATCTGATCGCGTCTGTGGCCCCCTATTCCTGCATGCTGTCTCAGTGCATTTCACCCGCCATAGTAATGGGGCCTGTGACACTCGAGTGTAATATATATTATTTTTTTATTAACATGGCTTTTTTTTTTAAGAAGGAGGACGCACTTTAAATCTTTCACGCGTGGTTTATCCCCGTTTCGTTTTGTGTCGACGCGTCTTACTGTTTTTATTTCTGTAATGCACTTCCGCGAAGCGTTACAGCTCTGTTTGAAAAAACTGATACCAAGATTTTATTTATTTGATTCAACCTTTATTTGCCCAGGGGGTAGGTTCGCTGAGCACGGATGCTCTTTTTCTTTGCCGGAACGCCCTGCTTCACACGCATGCACACGCTCACGATCGTGTTCAGACGGTACAGCGCAAAGCAGCGCGCGGCGTCGCTGCGGAACGCTAACGGGTTCCCCCGCTGGCTTTCGGCTGGGCCGTGCCTCATTTGGGCCGTGCCTCGCCTGTCCCGCGGCGTACGGGGCGGGGTAATTGGGCGGAGGTGCGGAAGGCGAGGACGACGCGCGGCCGCCGAGCGCGGCGGCTCGGCCCGGCGTTCCCTTTCAACCGCCGAGATCAAAGCGTCGGCGCTTCTGATTGGCCGTTTAAACGGATTATCCCCTCTCCCCCCCATCAGGGCTGCGCGAACGGGCCGCTCGCGCGCTGAAGGTCGCGCTCTGAAGGTCGCGCGCTGAAGGTCGCGCTCTGAAGGTCGCGGGCTGAATATTAATGCGGCTCGGGCGCGCCGCCCGTTTGAATGTCATCAAGGAGGTGCGCCGCGATGCCTCCGCCCCAAAAGGTCAAACGCCGAGGGACCGGCTCTCGCATTTCATAAATAAATAAATAAATAAATACATAAATACATGAATAAATAAATAAATAGATAAATAAATAAATCCAACTCTTTCTGTAACAGTTCTGAAAGGCAGTAACTGTAATTGTTGCCACGGTGACTAGCATTCGTGAGAGAGTTCTGTTCCTGGCAGTGAGTCTGAAAGTGATTTATTTTTTTTCAAATGAAAACAAAAAACTGGTTCAGGGTGGGAGGGTTTAGTCAGGAGGGGTAATCACAGCTCGCTGCTCGCCAGCGACTCCTGCTGGTCAGCTGGACGCAGTCTCTCGCTTGTCAAAGCTGCACACGTCAGGTCTTCCTCCGGCTCACGTCTGTGCGAGCTTGACGTGCGGACAGCGGCATGAAAACAACAGCCTCTGCGTTTCTGTGGAGAGCAGACCTGGGTCAAATACGCATTCGTTTTGGATTCAAACACTTTTCTACGCTTTACCGATCTTGTCTGGTGTATTGGAACCCATGATGTACTCTCAAAAAGTGCAAACCCCCGCCTTCTGGTCATATTGGCCGGCTCAGTTACACCAGGCAAGACCAGTAGAGCGCAGAAAAGTATTTGAATCCTGAAGAAATGCGTATTTGACCCAGGTCTGGCAGAGAGCGCATGCTGGAGAGTGCCACGTAGCGTTCTAAGCAAGCGTAAAAAAGAGCGAGAGCGAGCGTTAAAAAAACAGAGGTTTGGCGTGATGCTGTTGGCAGTCATCGGCGCGGTGCTATTCTTACTGTGTGTAAACATCTGGGTCACCTGGAACCATCCATGGATGCATTTTACATGCGCTTGCCCTGCCCGCTTGTGATGCAGGATATATTATAATCAGGATTTGGTGCGTCCGATCGGCACTGTCTGTTCCCGTCAGAACATCTGATGTCAAGTTCATTTGGCCATAACCGCTGCATTGAGATAAATCACCTCGTTGCTTTTTATTTATTTATTGTCCTGTTCGGGCACAATCGTCTGAAACATTCTGTGTGTCGCGTTCACTTTCATGATTTGAAAGGAAAAGTGCTTTGTTATCGATATCAAGGCTTATGTAAAATCATTCCTGCGTTTTTGTGCTACAAACTTGGCTAGAGGGACGTGTTTTTAATTTCTTTGCGGATAGCAGCGGAAGCTCACAAATGTTGCCAAGTGGAAAATGTTTCCAGAAATAATATGCAAATGGACTGAGAGAGAGAGCTTAAAGTTGGTAATTATTTCAAAAGGGAACTCAGGCAGGAGAATCACTTCTGAGGAGTGGTAGCCTAATGTGCCTCCCTCCTAGTAGGCAGTGTAACAGCAGTGTGGATTTTAGAATCTCATTTGACGGCGAGAAATGCATTTTAATGCTCGCCTCTAAAGCATGAAACCATTTTTCTTATTTGCATGGCGTGCTGCATAATTTGAAAATGAGCGGACCATCGCCGCAGTGTTCTGCATAGGGACAAGGCTGCCTGCACGCCAGAACAGACAACCGTTGGTCGACAACCGTTCGTTTCCGTGGCTACTGTCTGAGTGAATAGACTCAGGGGCTAGCGGGGGGGCAAGGTGTGGCTGTGATCCAGTTGACCAACCGAAGGACACAACAAGGCGGGGTGGTTTTTTCCGGCTGACCAATCAAGGACCTTCTTCAATGGGTGGCTCTTTATGGACCAAAGTGCGGTTATATTCAGTGTTTTGTGTGCAGGGGAATGCACCAATCAGTACTGTGGTCACTCCTCATAGAACCTGAGGACCTAAGTATTGTGACATCATGGATTTTCAGGTCACTAGGCAACAGTGATCTGAGTATATGAATGCCCAATGGATGCAGGCTAGGTGGGGAAATATGACCAGAAGGGTGGGGTTTTGCACTTTTTGAGAGCATTTCATTGGTTCCAGTGCACCAGACAAGATCAATAGAGCGCAGAAAAGTATTTGAATCCAAAACAAATGCATATTTGACCCCCAGCCCTGATTCCATCCCACGACAGTAGGCGAGGGGGTAGGATCGTTTTCCTCTTGCAGTGTGGTGGTATTTTCAGAAAAGGCCTTTTTTTTTTCTCGTTTTTTTTTCTCGGTGTCGGTTGGTCCCTCTTATCCGCGGCGGCAGTCGCCGAAACGCTTTAATCAGGGCCCTCTCCCTTTCTGTCCGCTCCAAATCCCCCCTTTCAGGATGATCGGCAGATTTCTCTCTCCTCCCTTTGAAGTTCCCTTCCCCCCCCCCCCCCCCCCTGCTCACAGCTCTGCACAGAGACAGCGGATAGAGGGAACTGAGGAAGTCTTTCAAATCCGAAAAGTACCCGTGATTTCCTTCCGCTGCCTTATCTCCTCCAAGCACATGTGTTTGCAAAAAAAAAAATTAAATTAAGAAATGTAAGAACTGGTTCATCATTCTTTAAGGGGAATAGGCAGAGGTAAAACCCAGCAACCCCCTCCCTTCCCCCCCTAAAAAAAAAAAATTAATGTTGAACATGCTGATTTCCAGCTGTAAACTAAATTGCAGTGGACTAAATTGATTGGGTCTGTATATTAGTGACTTCATAGAGGTCTCTGCCAAGCAGAAGGTTTTATAGTCGGTGTCAACTGCAAAAGAATTGGAGGAAACTCCCGGCAGCATTACATCTAAAAGGTCTTTCCATCTAAAACTTTTGCCTGCTAATATATACACTCGGTGGAACCCTTATCTAGCACAGGGTAGGGGGCGCCCTTTCGTATCTAGTACACAGTATCCAGTATCTAGTACAGCCTGGCTTCAGCAGGGCATGGATTCAGCAAGGTGCTGGAAACATTCCTTTGGGATTCTGGTTCATGCTGACTCAATAGGATGACACTGTCCCTGTGGTTTTTTTTTTTTCCCAGTCGCTCATTGAAGCTGCAAACCTACCATTCCAACCTAACCCCAGCTTGTGTCTTATTGCATTGAGATCTGAGGGACCTATGCAGGCGACTGGAGTCTTAAATGCAGTAAACTTTAAGTCACTGTCGTGTTTGTGGGAAATAGCCTTGAGATAATGCGTGCTTTGCGACACAAAGCGTTATCCTGTAGGAAGTATCCGTTAATAAAACGAGTAGACTATGGCCGTAAAGGGATGTACACGCTCAACGACAATGCTTAGGTGTCCTGCGGCATTCGAATGATACTCGGTTGGAATGAAGGGGTGTAAATGTGTGCCAAGAAACCTTTCGTTTCAGACACTGGAGCAGTACAGAAAATAGAGCCTTGAACTATAAAAAAAAATGATTTTCAGGAAGAATTGCGCGTGAAAGAGACTCAGGGAGGCTGTGTTGTGGACGCAGACCCTGGTCCCTAGCTTCTGCTAGCTTTGGTTCCAGCCGCACGCTTGACCCGGCTTTTAAAAAGCGAAAAGCTGACGTTGTCGAATGACCTCGTTCCCTGGATTGCACTGAGCGTTAGCCGATGATTTCAAACAGAATGTTCTGGACTTGGATACTGATAATGAAACGGGGACCAGGCAGTTGTGACATCAACACAATGGTAGAAAACCAAGAGCTTTCCAGCAGTCGAATAGTTTGTTGGTAACGACCAGTGTTACGATACAAACATTTGGTGGATAATTTGGAGTTTTGGTGGATACTTCCTGGCTCCTCCTCCTTACTCCCTTGGGGTACTAGCAGGAACTAGTTTCCTCCAATAGTTATTAATGTTCCTCAACTGATTTTTACCAGCGTGCTCTGTGATTGGTGTAACTGTACTTACCCTAATTTGGTCATTCCTGGACTGTGATCCACAGGACTGCCTGTGTGGGCCCCTCTGTAGATGATTAATCCTCCCCCCCCCCTCTCTCTCTCTCTCTCTCTGTGTGCCCGTCTCTCTCCACTCCTCTGCCCTTTCCCCTTCTCTCTCTCTCTCCGCCGCCCGCCCCCCCCCCCCCCCCCAGGTCGGTGGCAGAGGCCACGGAGGTGGACCTGAACATGCGTGTGGGTCTGCACACGGGCCGGGTGCTGTGCGGGGTGCTGGGACTCAGGAAGTGGCAGTACGACGTCTGGTCCAACGACGTGACGCTGGCCAACGTGATGGAGGCAGGCGGACTGCCTGGGTCAGTAGAGCTGTCCACCAGGACACCTACGTGATGCACCCTCCTGAAGACAGCATAATGTAATGTGGCAGTGTGGTATAGTTTAACATAGTATAATGGGAGAAGAACTGGTCTTGTATCCAAAGGGTAATAGGTTCGATTCCCAGGTAATTCGCCGTTGTACCCTTGAGCAAGATACTTAACCTGCATTGCTTCAGTATATATCCAGCTGTATTGTTGGATGCAGTGTAAATGCTATGTAAAAAAAAAAAAATTGATGTGTATGTCGCTCTGGATAAGAGCGTCTACTAAATGCCTGTAATGTAAGAAGATGCATACACCCCTGCATCAGAACATGCGTGTGATGCATGCATGCATGCAATGCATGCCCCTGCATCGAATGCACAGCAGAGGCAATAGGCATCAGGAGTATCCCTGTTGCCTCTGTGCAGAACAGCTTGTTGGGTCACACATCACAGGCAGGGCCGCCTCCCCTCTGGGGATTCTAGCCCAGGCTTGACGCGGTGTTGGACTCTCTGAGTTTGTTTTTACAGGCCAGTGAACAGGCATGTTCTTGTAATTGCGTGTTCCTGCACTCTCTCTGTGTTCTCTGCTCGTCCGAGTACATCCTGCCACAGGAACATGCACACACGCCACACGCCTGCTGTCCGATACAGTTACAGAAATGCAATTGTAACTGTATCGTACCCCCCCCCCCCCCCCCCCCAAAAACAGAAAGGTGCACATCACCCGGACCACCCTGGAGTGTCTGAACGGGGACTACGAGGTGGAGCCAGGCTACGGGCACGAGAGGAACGCCTTCCTCCAGAAGCACCACATCGAGACCTTCTTCATCGTGCCGTCTCACCGGAGGAAGGTGCTGGATGCCGTCCTCCCCCCCCCCCCCCAAAAAAAACCAGTTTAAAAAAAAAAAATTGAAATATGACCTGGAAGTGCAGTGTGTACTGTATGTTGTGCATTACATTGTACATTCATTTTTTTTTTTTTTTGATTTATTCATTCATTCATGGGGACAGATTTTTGCCACTGTGGCAATTTTATTTGGGGGGATTCCGTCTTGGTCTTTCCTGAAGGGCCTTTGCCCTCCCCCCTGCGTCGCACGGTACGAAACCGTGAGAGCAGAAGCTGAACTCAGAGCAGACGCCAGGTTGGCTCGAGAAAACAGATTTCAGGTCATTTGAGGACAGCTGCTGTGGCTGGTTGATTTTTTTCCCTCCCTTGCTGCAGACAGGGTCCTAACAGTGGGATTGTCAGAGCTTAAAATAGCCCCCCCCCCCCCCCCCCACCTTCCCCCTGTCCCCCTCTGCTCCCCGAACCTGAACCTTCCTCCCCCCGCCCCCCCCCCCCCTTGTGGCTCATCGTGAGCTGCTGCCTGTGTGCTGGACAGGTGAATGACTGCAAGCGCTTCTTTATCGGCCTGTGATTCAGCAGACTGTCTCTCCAGCGGTACTGTGCAGTGGAGTGGCTCAGTGGGTTGAGTGTGGCTGAGTGACTCAGTGGGTTGAATGACTCAGTGGGTTGAGTGTGGCTGAGTGACTCAGTGGGTTGAATGACTCAGTGGGTTGAGTGTGGCTGAGTGACTCAGTGGGTTGAATGACTCAGTGGGTTGAGTGTGGCTGAATGGCTCAGTGGGTTGAGTGACTCAGTGGGTTGAGTGTGGCTGAGTGACTCAGTGGGTTGAATGGCTCAGTGGGTTGAGTGTGGCTGAATGGCTCAGTGGGTTGAGTGACTCAGTGGGTTGAGTGTGGCTGAATGGCTCAGTGGGTTGAGTGTGGCTGAGTGGCTCAGTGGGTTGAATGGCTCAGTGGGTTGAGTGTGGCTGAGTGACTCAGTGGGTTGAGTGTGGCTGAATGACTCAGTGGGTTGAGTGTGGCTGAGTGACTCTGTGGGTTGAGTGTGGCTGAGTGACTCAGTGGGTTGAGTGTGGCTGAGTGACTCAGTGGGTTGAGTGTGGCTGAGTGACTCAGTGGGTTGAGTGTGGCTGAGTGACTCAGTGGGTTGAATGACTCAGTGGGTTGAGTGTGGCTGAGTGACTCAGTGGGTTGAGTGGCTCAGTGTCAGTGTATCACCCTCTATCACGCTGCTTAATGGATCACCCCTTATTGATTATGTGGAGTCTAAACCATATTGATAATGAGGCCAGCAGGTTAAATGACACTCAATGTGCACGTGTATGTAACACGATAAAGAGATGAACTGTAGCAAAGTAACACGGAAGAATAGGGAGGTAGTAGTCGCAGAAGTAGTCGCGGTAATGTTTGTTTTGAGGAGTATTTACAGTGCGATTGTCAGATGAAAAATGTTAGAGATCTAAAAGGGAAGATTAACCTACTGTACCAGAGTGAACGCAAGGTCAGGTTTATCAAGAAATTCATATATGAATAACCGGTATGAGACGATCTGGATTACTCTCGCTGTAGTTTTCGCCGATTTTGAATAATTCTGTTTGACAAATCCCCGCTAAGTGGCTTAGGAGAGAGACATTCCGCAGAACGAACTTCTTTTGCAGTGCATGCTGGGATTGACACCGCTTCAGTCACTCATTCGCGGGCTGTGAACTCGCTTAATTCCAGCGAAGCTGCCTTTGATGTGTCCAAATTATGATTCTTCAGACGGGGGGGGGGGGGGGGGGGGGCAAGACTCCCAAAAACCACGGGATGAGAGGTGGCACTGACGCGATTGGTTGACGGGCCGAATATTAGGGTCCCTAACTACCTTTCTCAAGCTGCTCTGTCTTTTCTTACTCTCATTAGCAAGAGTGAGTCTAACCGCACATGAAGCAATGTACCGTCACATTAGGAGATGAAACAGTGAAAATCATTTTGATTCTTTGTGTTGCTTCTTACCACTTTAAAACCAAAGACCACTGTATTCAGACAGTGGTTATGCTAGGTTATGTCCTGCTTATTAAGGGATTGCAAATTCTTACGAATCACCCTAAAACAGTGTTATCACAATGTTTCACCCCACATAGCAGCTAGAGGCTTGTTTTTTAAAAACATTTTTATACTCCGGATCTTCGAGGCCGATTATGATGAGGTGTGACCTACGAAACACGCAGCTCTGTCCCCAGCGACGAACACCTTGCAGGTGTCACCCGTTTGCTTTTCTAGCCTGAAAATTAGCTTCATGTGTGGGGGGAGGGGAGGGGGGGAGAGGCAGGTGGAGATTCGCACGATTTCATGGGCCCTAACTGACGGGGGCCCTCAAAAAAAATCAGCTGTAATTGTGCATTGGGATGGGAGACGGGGGCCCAAAGTGAGATCTTTCCATGGGGCCCGAAAACACCTGCCAAGAGGCAATCGAAAGGAAACGTTTGTGTGTGTGTGTGTGTGTGTGTGTGTGTGTGTGTGTATGTGTGTATGTGTGTATGTGTGTATGTGTGTATGTGTGTGTGTGTGTGTGTGTGTGTGTGTGTGTGTGTGCGTGTGTGTTTGTGTGTTTGTGTGTGTGACTGTGTGTCTTTGTGTCTTTGTGTGCGCGTGTTGTTACAAAATCTCATCGACTGGCTTTTCATCTGCTAAAGATCAGATAGAGTGCAGCCCTGCATGCCCGGCCTTATACTCCGATATAAGAGACCGTGCATCAGTTTGTATCGATGTCCAGATTACGTCTTTGCAAGCGTGCCGCACTTAAAAGGGAATAAATGTATGGAATTAAACGGAATTAAACATTGAAAAATGCTTTTACGTGTGCCCGGATTGACCTGATTACATGCGATCCTGGAAGCCTGATGTTGAATCCATTAACCCCCGTCTGTGTCTCTCTCTCCCCCCCCCCCTCCCCCCACCCCACCCCTGTCACGCCTCGTGCGTGTATATATATATTTTTTTTTTTTCTCTCACGGCAGATATTCCCCGGCCTGATCCTCTCGGACATAAAGCCGGCCAAGCGGATGAAGTTCAAGACGGTGTGCTACCTGCTGGTGCAGCTCATGCACTGCCGCAAGATGTTCAAGGCAGAGATCCCCTTCTCCAACGTGATGACCTGCGAGGACGACGACAAGGTGAGGGGCGGCGGTGGCACACGCGTGTACCCACCCATGCACGCGCACGCAACCCCTCTCTATCAGCGTGTACGCAGCACAACGCAGCGTGTCTGTCTCAGAGCGTGTGCTGTGTCTGCGCAGCGTGTCTGTCTCAGAGCGTGTGCTGTGTCTGCGCAGCGTGTCTGTCTCAGAGCGTGTGCGGTGTCTGCGCAGCATGCGCGTCGGTGCCCTAGGACTCTCGTGTGTGCGTGCGTGCGCGTGTCTCTCTTGTCCGTGTGCGCATGGCGTGTCCGCTTCGCGTGTCGCTGGGCGTCGGCCTGCTGGAGTAACCGTGGCCTTAGCAGCTAAAGCGTTTATTTGGCGTCCTGCGGCCGGCGGAGCGAAAGCCGCTGTGGGGGCGGCGTCCTAATCGGGCTCGGAGGGGTTTAATCCCACCAGCTGCCCGCAGCTGCACGCGCTCAGAGGGCATCGCGGCGCTACTGAGCCCAGAGCGCTACCAGGGACATCACGGCTACATGTGACCCAGCTGCAGACCCCTGCTTTTAACTTGGACTCACACACATTTACATACACACACACACACACACAGGCATACAGACATGCATACTCATGAGCACACACACACACATGCACACACACACACACACACACACACATGCACACAGAGAAATGCACACACACATGCAAGCGCTCTCTCTCTATCTCTGTCCCTTTCTTTCTTGCTTTTGACCTTCCTCAGAATCATCGCCGTTCTCTGGTCCCAGTAACAAGGATTATCTGCCTCAGCTGTTTTTTTACCCAGAGTTTGCCTGTGTGTAAAGCCCACTGTGAAACACACAGTAAGCACTGCTGACAAGCTTAGCTTTACAGGAGAATGAGAAAAATATATATATCACTGTTCACATGATGATTTTCCATATGAGCTCGGTTTGCTGTAATCTGCTTATTGGGTCGTTGTCTGATGCTGATGGGCGCATTACGGCAGCTTTGTGTGAGGAGAGGAATGGTGTGACAGCACAGAAACTAGCCATCAAACCGGTGGCATCAGTTCCCTGCCCACCTACGTTTAAAAAAATAATATTAATGATAATTTTTTATCTGAATAAAGGAAGGAAGTGGCGGAGGGGCGAAGTGATTGCCAGCAATGGAAAACGGCTCATTTTTTCAGAGATAGTTTAGGTAAAAAAGAGAGAGCAGAAATAGTTGCCTGAAAGCCCAAACGAGGCGGGATTGTGAGTTCCTGCTTTGTGACACATGGACAGTCTGTGTCAGCAGGAAGTTGGTCTGTTTAGTTTGATGTGTCGGCTGCTTTTTGCAGGAGGAGGCCGGTGCCCTTTGACCCCTGCAGTGAGCGTGTCTCTTTGATTAAACTCAAAAAGCAGCGTCCCATGCGTCACGCCCCCGCACGTGCAGCACGGTCACATTTTAATGGCTGGGAAAAGCAAAACTTCTGTTTGTCCATGATTGCTTTGCTTGGTCCGCCAACCCCCCCCCCCCCCCACACACACACACATGCACATGCACATGCACATGCACACACACGCGCACGCACACACACACACACATACACGCACACGCACACACACATGCACATGCACACACACACGCACGCACACACACACACACACACACATGCACACACACACACGCACACGCACATGCACACACATTCACACACACACACGCACACACATACACACACACACACGCACACACATACACACACATGTGCACGCACACACACACACACACACACACACACGCACATGCACACACACACACACACACACACACACACACGCACGCACACACACACACACACACACACACCACACACACACACACACACACACACGCACACACACACGCACGCGCACACACGCGCACACACACAAACACACACACACACACGCACACACACACACACGCACGCGCACACACGCGCACACACAAACAAGAGTCTACATTGACAAGCAATTCTCCGGGCTCACAGCGTTAAGGGAACACAGAGCAGTTAATTAACCACAGCTTTTACCCAGGCTTCCTCCGTCCAATGGGCATGCTCGTTCCTGCTCTCTGTGGCCAATCAGAGAGCTCGGAGTCGCCGTGTTGTGGCGTTTCCCGTGCCGCCACGCTGTCTGGCACGCCCGCTGCCCGCCGCGGGTTTTTTTTAACGGTACACTATGTGCCCCCCCCCCCCCAGACGTGCCCAGGACATTCTGTCCTCTGCGATTCCTGCCCCCCCCCCCCGTCCCGTTCCTGGTGCAGTTGGGCCCCGAAGCAACTAATGCCTGGCACAAAACAAAAAGGAGAGAGAGACATAAAAAAAGTTGGTCTGTGCGTGGGAATTTGTTCCGTTTGGAAGTTCTGATATAATGGCTTTAATATCCGCGTTCTGCTTTCAGTTAATCAAGATTAAGTTCGAGAGAGGAAGAGTTAGAGAGAGAGATGGAGAGAGAGAAAGTTAGAGAGAGAGAGAGAGAGAGAGGGGGAGGGGGAGGGGGAGAGGGAGGAAGGAAAGACATTGAGGATTTCAGTGACCTCAATTTCATTTTCCAGTGTTTTCACACTTGAATGATGAAGATTTCACACTTTAATGGACCCTTTGCTTCCTGTGACATGGGGTGGCGGGCGTCGCCTGCATCTGTACGAGTTTTTCTCTATAAAAAAAAAATTAATAAATAAATAACTTTTAAAAATAAGAACTGCACAACTGCTGTAATTAAGGAAAAGGCCCTCTGTGCTCCATTCTACCCCCGTACGCCCAGCAGTGCATTTCTGCCATCGTCACACTTATTAAGATGCCGTTAATGCAGGCCAGCTGTTCGCGCGGAATCGTTTCGCTCTCTGGAGCTGGCGGTGTTAGCTGTTTGGCCTCGTAGAGCCGCGGGGGGGGGCGAGGGGAGGGTCGGGGGGGCGGGTGGGCGGGGTGCGTTCGTTCTCGCGTACGCTTTAGAACCCGAGAGCCATTTCGAAACCCGAGAATCCGCATCAGTCGAGTCAGCTGCGTGATCGATCGCGCTGATCGATCGATTTTAAGCGCAGGGGGGAAATCCCAGAATGCCCTGCTGCTCTCTCATAGGACACCGGGGTGGAAGATCTCAGCTTTCGGTGTGGGGGGAAAAGCCTGTTGTTTTAGGAGATAAGTGCTCTCTCCTAACCTCCCCTCTGTTCCCCCCTGCCTCCCCCCCCCCCCCCAGCGGCGAGCGCTCCGCACGGCCTCGGAGAAGCTGAGGACCCGCACCTCGTTCTCCGGCGGCGCGGTGCAGCTCTCGCCCGGCACGCGCGTCAACCGCTACATCAGCCGCCTGATCGAGGCGCGGCAGACCGAGTCGGAGACCGCCGACCTGCACTTCCTCTCGCTGACGTACCGCCGCGCCGAGCGGGAGAGCAAGGTGAGAGAGCGCCGCCCCCCTGAACCCCACCCCACCCCCGTCCCACCGTCCCCGCGGCCCAATGGGATTCGGCCGTGACAGGGGGACACTACTCCCCTCCCCCTCTCTCTGACGGTCAGTGAAACTTCTCCAATATAATATTTCTGTTTACTGAGCTGTTTTCCATGTCCCACCAGCTTTACAGAGCTGCTCTTGATTGCTTTTTGAACATTGCACGATAGCGCCCCCTCTGGCCATTAGGGCACCAGCGGTCTCCCCGCCCACGCTGCCAGTGTTCTGCCAGTGTGGTCGCCTGGGAGCGTAACTGGTGGCCAGCCAAGCCGGTGTTTCAGAAGACGGCATGCGCTTGTGTGTGTCTGTTCCCAAACTGACGCAGGGACATCACGGTGGCCGCGTATCCCAAATTTAGGAGTGGGGGAGGGGGGAAGAAGAAAAAGGAGGAAGGGTTTGGTTGGAAATGAGCGATGCGGCGAGCGGGCGTTTGGGGCGTGTCGCGGGAGGCCGGCGGCGGCGGCGGCGGCGGCGGCGAGGAAGATGAGAAGCGCTCGGGGCCGCTATTTCCGCGCGGCTCGGCGAGCTGTGATCTCTCCCTGACGGCGGGAGAGAGAGAGAGAGAGAGACGGAAGCGGAGCGAGCGAGCAACGGGGGCCTCCTCCGCCCACGTCCCGCCCGCCAAAATCATCTGAGAGACCCGCTCTAAAGCTACGGCTTTATTTGTGAGGGAGGGCGGGAGGGAGGGAGGGAGGGAGGGAATCTCTCTCCCCCTCTCTCTTCCTCTCTCGATGTCATCCCCTTGCTTTACCTCTCTCTGTCTTATTGATTCAACCATTTTGTGTTTTCTCTCTCTCTCTCTCCCTCTCTCCCCCCCTCCCTCCCCATCCCTCCATCCCTCTCTCCCCCCCTCCCTCCCTCCCTCTCTCCCCCCCTTCCTCCTTTCTCCGTCCGCAGTACCACCAGATACCGGACGAGCACTTCACCAGCGCGGTGGTGCTCTCCCTGACGCTTGCAGCGCTGTGCGGCCTGGTCTACCTGCTGATAATCCCGCAGTACGTACGCCGCCGTAACCGCGGCAACCGCCCCCCCCCCCACCCCCCACCCCCCCCGCTCTGGCCTTCGCTGCCCCGCCGCGTTGCGGCCCCCAGTGCCGCCTGCCCTGCACTAACTCTGCCCCCCCCCCCCCTCTCTTCTGTCTCCAGGGGAACGGTGGTACTGCTCCTTTTGGTGCTCTCCGTTTGCTTCCATCTCGCTTGCATTATGTACCTGCATGTCACTAGCGTTCAGGTAACAACCGCTTCCTTACGCTTCCTGTAAACATGCCTTTGTTTTTTAAAATTTATTTCATTAATAACTAATTCTTAATACACTTTTTTGTAATAATCTTTAGTTTGCTAGCGTAACGTTTCCAGTGTTCCGTTGTTGTGCTCTTTTCTTTTAACACATGCACTTTTTTCAGTTGCCAATAAGTTATTTTTTAACACTGGTTTCCTTATTTGCTAAACTTAGAAGTGTTTTTTTGTACTCATGCATATGCGTGTGTGCACCTTGTAATAATGCACACAAAATAGCTTCTGCCTTCTGTACGATGCAGCGTTGACTGAAGATGGTCTTTAAGTACTTGTACATTTTCATACACAAAGCGGGAAGAATGTTTAATATTTTTTTGTTTCATATTAATTATGCAATGATTTATCTCAGCTGTCATCAAACGATATGTCATGTTTTATTTTTGCAAATATGAAGCATGCTCTCTATCAGTGAACAGCAGTCCTGTTTAAAGTGGTGTGTTTGCTTATAGATGTTTTATAAAGTAGTAATATCGCGTCATATTCATGCTCTATGAAGGCTTAATAAATGTTGAGTGCTACGTCCATTTCTCCCACTGTGTGCTGAGAGTACGTCACACGATGTATATAAACATGTCAACATCGCTCACCTGTGCATATCGAGCCCAAAATAAATAAATTAACAAAAAAAAAAAGAAATAACAGAGCTAACAAAAGGCAGCATTCATTTGGGTTCTCCAGGATAATTCCCCCATCCGCCCCCACCCCCCCCCCTGCGCTTTGGACTTGTTCTTGGCAACCCTGACTTCGAGCTCATTTCCACTGAATGCCACCATGTTCTCCTCCAGACCAGTAGGGGGCACTGTTCTCACACGGCTTTCAAAAAAAAAAAAGCCACTTTTTTTTTTTTATAACTCTAACCCTGCTCCTGCAGATCTGCCATCCTGTAGGTTTTCATGTCAACCCTAATTTGGCAACACCCTGCCACACTACTAATTAGCAGCTCAACACGATCTCTAGCTGTTGAATTGAAGGTGTGGCTTTGTTTACGGTTCGGATGGAAACCTACAGGATGGCAGAGCTCCAGGGACGGGGTTGGCCGCCGCTGGGTCAGCCCGTCGAGGGGGACTGCACCGCAGGAGAGTGGAGCCCACGCTGTCCTCCTCCATGCTGGATTACGTGTTACACTGCTCATTTGCACGCCGTCCTGTGCTAGCAGATGGTCCGTGTGAAAAGGGCTAATGGTGGGGCGGAGAGAGACATCGCAGAGAGAGATTAATGAAGTCAAGCGAGCCCGTTTTTTTTGGTCAGGAATCCCAGTCAGAGAGCCAAGCGTCTGTTTTGAAAACACGTGTGTGGGTTCACGTACGCGCCAATGGGTCAATAGCAAGAGGAAAGCAGAGAAACGGCTGTTGATCAGTTAGCAATGTATTATTAGTTAGCATAATCATAACACACACACACACGCACACATACAAATGTGCACGCACACACATACATACCCTGTGGCTGCCGCAAAAAAGGCAAGTTGAGTCTAGCCCATAAAAAAAATTAATAAGTAAATAAATAAATAAAAACTGATTCATGAGCGTTGCGGACGTGTCCGGGCCAGCGCTGTGACCGGAGGGACCTGCGCAGTGAGCACTGGGGCTGCGATGGCCTTGTGGCCCAGTAACCCGTCGCGAAGCATCGGACCGGCTGCCCGACCGTCTCAGTACTTACCCTCCCGCGTCACCAGGCAACCTGCATCGCGGATTACCTGAATATTAACGGACTGGGGACCCCCCTTTTCGATTTACGTAAGGCGAGAGATTGGGTAGAACAAAAAGAACAATGTCAGCAACAAAAAAAACCCTGGGAAGTCCCCGTTTTTGCATTATAAAATATAGAAGATTTTTTAAAAATGCATTATGATTCCAGTTAAAGTGAGCAAAAAGGATAAATGTTGCCAACAACAGATCACATTCTGTAGTGACTCTAACTGTTCAAACGGTTTACATAATCATTCGATTATGATTTCCCAGACTGTTCAATGCTTTGTGACAAAGAATATCTATATCTCTCTCTCTTTCTTTCTCTCGTTCTCTCTTTCTCCCTCTCTCCCCCCCTTCTCTCCCACCCCCTCTCCCTCTCTCTCTCCCTCTCTCTCTCTCTCTGTCTCACTCCCACCCCCCCGTCTCTCCGCAGTGTATCCCAGGCTGCCTCACCATCCGGATCAGGACGGCTCTGTGCGTGATCCTGGTGCTCTTGGTCTACGCGGTGGCTCAGGGGTGTGTGGTGAGTCCACTAGTAGTGGGCCGCGGGGGGGTGGGGGGAGGTGGCCATGAACGTCACACAGACATACATCATCGTGTGTCGCCGTGTACAGCTAGCGTTAGCGGCGCTGTCCAATCAGACGGGGATGTTAATGGAGCGGACTGCGCTGTCGCTGGTATTTTACCGTGCGGCGCGCGTGCGCGTGTATTGCAAAGGTCAGGCTCGTCTCACGGTGCTCAAAGCCCACAGTGTCAGTCCCGTCCTGTTTAAACTCGCAGGACGCACTTTTATTTAATCCTCCCAGATTATTACAATACAGCACTACGTATGCTCAGTAAAATGCTAGAATAAATGTGAGCAGCCCCGTGGAGCGGGGCCCTAAGTCTTGATGGAAGACCTGATTCGCTGGGCCCCAGTCAGCTGACTGTGACAGCCAATCAGGCGGCACCTGAAGCAGGTGCCCACTGACCTGTATCTGGATCGGGTGCCAGTGGACTGTGATACGTAGATGTGTCCATCCATGCAGTTTGCAAACTGTTGAATCTGCGTGGCCATAACTGTAATAGATGGCATCATCCTTACTCCCCCCCCCCCCCCCTTACCTCTCACCCCCACCCCTTATAGACAAAGACATGGCGTTGCAGTTGTGAACATTTCCAACATCCACTGACCCTCTGCTCCTCTGTTTTATCTGGATTGGCCGATTGTGGTCTGTGGGACAATCCGTGCAGCGTGCAGATCTTTTTTTTTTTTTTTACAATCGTCCAGCTTATTTAACAGTTTCTCGGCTGCGATTGGCCAGGCCTGACACGCGTCCCTCCCCCTGTCCAGGTGAGCTGCCTGCCCTGGACCTGGGGCGGCAACTCCAGCGCCCCGGATTCGGGGTCGGACCCGCGGGGGGAGAACGGCACCGCCCTGGCGCTGCCCTGCGAGAGCGCCCCCTACGCCTTCCTGTCCTGCGCCGGCGCCACGCTCACCCTGGCCCTCTTCCTGCGCGTCTCCTCCCTGCCCAAGATCGTCCTGCTCCTGCTGCTCAGCGTCCTGTACGTCACCGTCCTGGAGGTCAGCGGCTTCAGGAAGTCCGTTGGGTGAGAGGCGTCGTCTCCCGTGGCGACCCCGCATCCGGTTGCTAGCGTGGGGCCAGCAGGTCTGCTGCATGCTGGGAAATTGCTTTGCCGGAGAAATAGTTCTGCGCAATACATTTTAACCCTTTTGCGATGAGAGACCACAAAATATGTGCTCAGTGTGTTCTTACTGTACTCAACTCAACAACACTCTGAAGCTGATGTCACAATCTCTGCTGGCCATTTGAAAGCAGTGGAGTTCTAGAACACTGACCTGGAATTTTGAATAAACATTCTGATAAAAACCTGCTCATCAGAGGGTTAATCTGTGTGAGCCCACTGGCTGCTCAGCCACTAGCCACTGTTCAGCATGTAGTCAGCTGCTGTAGTAAGTGATATGTAAGTGGATTTAATAGATTTTGCTGCATTTCCTGTGTGCCAGTGCAGGCCGAATACCCACATTTGTTTACGGTGTGTAAAAGATTGTAGGTGCATCGTAATGTATCGTCCTGGATCTGAGGCAGATGATAGCCGAGTAATAGAGACGCTATTATGGTTGATGATATTGATATTTACTGAAGTAATACAGTCTTTGGTGCTCTGAATCAATATGCCAAGATATTCTGCTGCCAGTTTTTTTTATTTTATTATTATTATTATTTTATTTTTTTATAGTGAAGTGTTTGTACTGAAGTGATCGTAGAGTAGAGTAGAGTAGAGTAGAGTAGAGTAGAGTAGAGTAGAAGACAGGTCTTGTGAGAAGGCTGGCCTGTGAGTAGAGTCGTAGACAGGTCTTGTGAGAAGGCTGGCCTGTGCTCCCCTGGTACGGAGCGAGTGTTTTGAGATCCACACGTGTGCCCGTGTGTCGCCCGTGTGTGCGCAGGGGCGGGCTTGTCTCCCCGCGCGGGTACGAGCGCGGGTACGAGAGCGGGTACGAGCCCATCTTTGCCATCCTGCTGTTTGCCAGCGCGCTGATTCTGCACTCCCGGCAGCTGGACCTGAAGCTACGGCTGGACTACCTGTGGGCCGCGCAGGTGAGCCCGTACGCCGCCGCCGCCGCCGCTGCTCCGACACCTGGAAACCTTCTGCGTGCTGTCAGCGTGTGTGTGTGTGAGCGTGTGTGTGTGTGTGTGTGTGTGCGTGTGCGCGTCTGCATGTGAGCATACCTGTTTACACACAGTGTATGCGTGACCTCTGGGCGTATGTGTATTTCTAAGTGTGTCTGTGTGTGTGTGTGTGTGTGTGTGTGTTATGTGTTTGTGAGCTTAGCTTGTGTGTGTGTTGGTACTTGTGACCCTGTGTGTGTGAGTGCGTGTCGTGTTTGTGTGACCCGTGTTTTTGTGACACGCACACGCGTGTTGTGTGTTTTCCTGCGCGTGTCTTAGCGCATGTGAGTGCAGAGGCACACAGACGGCGGCTCCTGGCGCGTGCTCCGCGCTCTCTGTGGGGACGGGGCAGGATGGGTCAGAGTGGCCAGCTCTCGCTGTGGCCGCTCCGCTTCTATATATAGCGCCCGTGTTTGCGCTTAGGTGTCAGTGCCGTGGGCCTGTGTTTCTGCCTGACTGCCTCATCTCTTTTTCTCTCTCCCTCCCTGCTCCCTCTCCCTCTCTGTTCTCTCTTCCCTCTCTCTCTGTCTCTCCCTCTTTATTTGTCTCTCTCCCGCCCTCTCCCTCTCCCTGCTCGCTGTCTCTCTCTCTCCCCCTCTCTCCCTCTCTGTTCTCTCTTCCCCCTCTCTCTGTCTCTCCCTCTTTATTTCTCTCTCTCCCACCCTCTCGCTCTCCCTGCTCGCTGTCTCTCTCCCCCTCTCTCCCTCTACCCTCTGTCTCTCCCTCTCTCTCTCTCCTCCTCTCTCTCTTTCTCTCTCTCTCTCCCCCCCTCTCTCTCCCCCTCTCTCTCCCCTCTCTCTCTCTCTCCCCCTCTCTCCCCTCTCTCTCTCCCCCTCTCTCTCTCTCTCTCTCTCTCTCCCTCTCTCTCTCGTTACGGTGTGAGGCGAGAGGACTCCTGGCTCTCCAGTCGCCCCGAGTTCTCCCGGCTCACAGCTCCGTACCGTGCGAGGACAGGTTGCCCTGGGGGCGGATGGTAGTGCGAGGGCGCGCTCGTACGCGATTGGTGGGGACAGGCGTGCATATTTTACAGTCACATTCCGGATTGTAACCGGTCTCTTCAGGCCCGGTGCGCTCTCCCATCGAGTCTCAGAGAAAAACACACACACAAAAAAACAAAAACGTTTTTTTTTTTGTTTTGTTGTTTGTTTTGCAGAGGTAACTGGAAATTAAATTTAAAGACGTTTTTGGTGCTACAGGTGGCCGTGTGGCGGCTGTTATTAACGAGCGCGTGATTGGCGTGGCGTGGCTGGGCTCGGTCGCCCGCGGTGATCCCAGTCGCCTGCAGGGATCCGAGTCGGCGCGTTTGTGCGGTCGCTCCCGGGCGGTGAATCGGGCTAACGGGCTGAGGTAACGGGCCTGCACTGAGAGGGCCCGGCGGAGCGTTAGCGCCCTGAACCCGAGCTCCGCGCGGAGCGTTAGCGGCCTGAACCCGAGCTCCGCGCGGAGCGTTAGCGCCCTGAACCCGAGCTCCGCGCGGAGCGTTAGCGCCCTGAACCCGAGCTCCACGCTCGGGTACACACATATATATATATATATATATAATTTCATCTTTAAAATAAAAACAAATTCTTTATAGGACCACTTGGTGTGCATACTTTGTGTATTTTTGTCACAATGTGAAGATGAATTTTGAAGAGTGGAACACATTTCCACCACACAGAGGAGATGTTGCTCGTCAGTCAGCAGGTTCGGTTCGGTTTCTGAGAGGGCGTTTACCTCTCCTTGTCCTGACCATGGCCTGTGCCTGAATTAGTCACGCGTGAAATCACAGTTAGGCCTTCTTAACATTGTCAGAAAAATAGAACATATATATTTAATGGAATAATGCGTGAAGACGTGTTTGAAGATGTGTGGTTGTAGTCTTCAGAGGATTTTTGCCAGCACAGCACACTCCCCGACAGTAAAAACCTTCCGCCTCTTCATTATTGACCTCTAGTGGTCAAATTGCAATACTACAGTTCATAATCGCTCTGAAGCGAGGCTTGCTCCTGACCGAGTGAAGTAGGTTACACGTTGGGACTCAGGCGGGTTATGTTAAGTGAAAAAGACGTACCTTCACATTCACGTTGGATTTTCATGCTTATCCTTATTTTCTGTGGAAAGATACATTATGTGCTGTACAGTGCGCTCCTGGCCAACGGCCATGTCACATTATGGCCTTATCCTTCTCCATGGCAGAAGCTTAGCAAGCCTGGGCTGGGATGGGGGACAAATTGTTGCTGGAAGTGGTTTTGACGGGATTGGTTCAGGGGTCAGTCTGCCGCTCTGCGCTAGGTAGACATGCCCCAGTGCGGTGATGGGGACGCAATTTCTGTTTTTTTTTATCAGAGGCTTATAAATCAAGATGGTCACACACTGCTCATTGCGATCATGTCAGATTTACCATATTGCGAAAAGGTGAGGGTGTAATTTCCCCAGACAAAAGCCCTAGGTCTGTCCCTTTGGATCTAACTAGCAAATCGCCGCCAGGGCTCGGTTTGACTGATTGCGTCCTTGCCTCTCCGTCTCAGCTGTCCAAAATGGCTTCCAGATGGATGCTGTGCTGGCTGTGGTTTGAGCGGATGTACTTCAGTGTAACGCGCTTCGAGATTCTTGGAAGGGGGTGACACAGGCATCGTTCGTTTCGGGTCGCTTGAGGACGGCCTCGCTGGTGCCGCTGTCCTTCAGTGCGCGTTTGTCTGGGTTGCCAGGCGGAGGAGGAGCGGGACGACATGGAGAGGGTGAAGCTGGACAACAAGAGGATCCTCTTCAACCTGCTGCCTGCGCACGTGGCGCAGCACTTTCTGATGTCCAATCCGAGGAACATGGTGAGTCTAATGCCTGACCCCTGAAATATGGTGAGTCTAATGTCTGACCCCTGAAACATGGTGAGTATAATGTCTAACTCCTGAAATATGGAAAGACTAATGTCTAATCCCTGAAACATGGTGAGTCTAATGTTTAACCCCTGAAATATGGTGAGTCTTATGTCTAACCCCTGAAATATGGTGAGTCTTATGTCTAACCCCTGGAACATGGTTAGTCTAATGCCTGACCTCTGAAACATGGTGAATCTCATGTCTGACCCCTGAAACATGGTGAGTCTAATGCCTGACCCCTGAAATATGGAAAGTCCAATACCTGACCCCTGAAACATGGTGAATCTAATGCCTGACCCCTGAAATATGGTGAGTCTAATGTCTGACCCCTGAAACATGGTGAGTATAATGCCTGACCCCTGAAACATGGTGAGTCTAATGTCTAACCCCTGAAACATGGTGAGTCTAATGTCTGACCCATGAAATATGGAAAGTCTAAAGTCTAATCCCTAAAACATGAGTTTAATCCTTAGCTCCTGAAATATTGTCACTTTCAGGTATAACCACTGAAATATTGTATATGCAATGTGTAACCCTTTAAATGTCCCTAATCCCTGAGATGTCAATCTAATGTAAACAATTCCTTGAAAATCTCTGCAAAGAAAGTGCATCCAATGTATAACCCAGGTACTGTAATTTTACACCTGCAAAATTGTCTAATATATTATGCGGGAAACATGATGAATTGAATCTGTAATAAGTTGTCAAATATGCTGTTTTATGTGCCGAAATATTCATTGAAGTCCTAAAATACTTTGAGTCTAATGTATAATGTCCCAAAGTATGTACTGTATGATGGATTTAATATTTAGCTGCAGAAAATAGACAGTCTCACGTAGAACCCCTGAGGCGTGGCGAGTCTGACGGATAGCCGCTGGGGTGTGTGCACGTGAGGTTATTTTCAGGCATGACCCCTGAAATAGGCTAATGCGTTGCCAAGATGCCCCCTTTTTTTCCCCCGTACATCCCAGGATGTTGGCGGGCTGCGGTGGCGGATGCGAGGTGTTTGGGTTGGAGGGGACGGGGGGGGTTGGGGGGGGGGACGTGACGCTGTTGGCGGGGGGGCTCGCTGGATATCCCGTGCCATTGACGCTCGTCCCCCCCGTCTCTGAGTCACACTTCCCCGGCCGTGATGCAATTTTAAACATCCTGTGTCTCCCAGAGGAACCCCCCGCCCCTTTAACCCCGCAAGGATATTTTAGAGAAAAGAAAAAACAACTGCGAGAAAGAGAGAGGGACAGAGAGAGAAAGAGAGAGGGACAGAGAGAGAGGGACAGAGAGAGAAAGAGAAAGGGACAGAGAGAGAAAGAGAGAGGGACAGAGAGAGAGAGGGAGAGAGAGGGACAGAGAGAGAAAGAGAAAGGGACAGAGAGAGAGGGACAGAGAGAGAAAGAGAGAGGGACAGAGAGAGAAAGAGAGAGGGACAGAGAGAGGGACAGAGAGAAAGAGAGAGGGAGAGAGAGGGACAGAGAGAGAGAGCAGGGAAATTAAACGGCAATCTGGCAAAGCACTGACTTGTGCGGAGACATTAAATTGCGTGTTTTTTGTTTGAATCTGTTGTTTCCCTGTCGCTGCGAAGTTAACCTGCGCACATTAGCACAAACCGAAGCCCCCTCCGTAAACACGAAAAAACACAGGGCCGTTTTTAACCGTCACCGGCCGCCAGGTTTGCACTGGGAACCCGAGGTGGAACCCGAGGTGGAACTCCGTTCTGAGGCCCCGAAACAGCGCAGGGAGCGGAGCGAAGCGTAATTGTTCAGCGGGCGACCCAAAGACCCAGAGCTGTGACTGGCGCTCAGGTTTTTTTGCGGTGCGTTTCCACGACGCCACAATCACTCTGCCAGTGGAAAAATACCCCCCCCCCCCACCCCCATTTGTGCAGAGGGTGCACAATCGGGTTATTTTTTTTTCTTTTCTTTTTTTGGTTCTTCTCCTGATCTCTCTTGTACTACGAGAAAGCCACGCATGGGCTCAGGAGAAGAACCAACAGAAAAAAAACAACAAAACAAAAAAACAACCCCGATTGTGGCACCCTCTGCAAGAAAAAAAAAAAAAAAAAAAAAAATGGCGAGCATTAACACGTGCGTCCGTGAAGCTGGGAGTTTGCTGAGGCGGTCTGTGTTAAGGGGCCTGTGCTCAGTGACACAATGGCGACGCCGACCCGGACTCCCCCCCCCTGGGTTTGAGCCCAGTTCCTTAACGGCGGCGCCACAATGGGGTCTCACAGGAGGCTAACGATATATTCAGCGTTACCGGATTTCCCTCCCCCCCCCAAGTCCCCACTCCCCCAGCCCCCCCCCCGCCCCCCCCCTCCATCCCTCGCAAGTGAAAGAAACTGGGGGAAAAGGCAGCGGTCCCAAAGGGTGCCGGCTTTGACGGAGCTAGAGCCTCCATTCACATTTTTAGCACAGAAGAGTATTTTTAACCCGGCTGCGAGCGTCACGCTGAGCGCACTCGGGTTCAGAGCGGTTTCCCTCAGAGCTGGAGAGAACATGGCCGACACCGCGAACTCCAACGTCCCCCTGAGACCCGCAAGAACACAAAAATTAAGTTTTTCAATTTTTATTATTATTATTATTTTATTTTTATTTATTTATTTACATATAATGCTAGTGTCTGGGATGGCCAAAAACAGAATTTATTTGAACTTTATCGAATTTCCCTTCTACTGTAGGTCTTTATTCGAATATATGGTTCTTGGGGTTAAGACCAGAGACTCGTGGTCTTGGAGGATATGGGCTTGGAGCTTCTCCTGAATCTCTCTGAGGGTCGTACCCCCCGAGCTGTCCTGACTCGCAGTGGTGATGCGCTTGTGCTCGTTCTCTTGCGCCAGGACCTGTACTACCAGTCCTATGCCCAGGTCGGGGTGCTGTTCGCCTCCATCCCCAATTTCAACGACTTCTACATCGAGCTGGACGGGAACAACATGGGGGTCGAGTGTCTCCGCCTCCTCAACGAGATCATCGCCGACTTCGACGAGGTGAGCTCCTCGCTGAGTTTTTTTTGTTTTTTTTTTGTTTGATGGTTCAAACCCGTTTTGCACAGGCCTGATTGATTCCACACCGATCTCGACAAAACCGTTTCTGTATGGACCTCGCTGTGTGCCTGGGGGGGCATTGGTCATGCTGAAGCAGGGAAGGGCCTTCTCCCAAACTGTTGGGGAAAAGCACAGAATCGCCCAGAATGTGATTGTACGCTGTAGAATTAAGATTTCCCTTCACTGGGACCTTTAGGGGCCCAGCCCAAGCCTTGAAAAAACAGCCCTAGACCAGATACCAGGGGTGTCCAGATACCTTCGGTCATTTCGTGTACATTCATAATTATATAAACACCGGGTATGGTTGCAGATGAAGGTAGAGGTCCCTGGACATTGAGGTGGAGTGGGAACGGAGGCAGGCGAGCCAGCGGAGCGACCGTAATGGGGGTTATCATTACCGTGATTATCGTGAGCAGAGATGACCCCCGTCAAGGCGCGGCGCGGCGCGTGTAATGCGATTACACGCCAGCCCATCTTCGCATGTGGACGGCGGAGAGTCCGCCGCGTATTTTTATCTGCTCTATTCCTGGAAACGGGATTATCGGGCACGCAGACCTGCGGTTTACACCTGGGTGAGCCTGGCACAGCTTGGGCTGCGGCTGTCTCGCTGCTGCTAAATGAATGACTAATTTTTTATTTATTTTTATTTTTTTTTTTTTTTTCTTCTCCCCCTCCAGCTCTTGGACAAGGAATGCTACAAGGACATCGAGAAGATCAAGACCATAGGAAGCACGTACATGGCAGCTGTGGGTTTGGTGCCCACCACTGGAACCCAGGTGTGTGTGTGTGTGTGTGTGTGTGTGTGTGTGTTTGGGTGTATTTGTGTCTGTGTGCATGTGTCTGTGTGTGCGTGTTTGTGTGTGTGTGTGTGTATGTGTGTCTGTGTGTCTGTGTGTGTGCGTGCGTGTGTGCGTGCATGCGTGCGTGTGTGTGTGAAATCTTAAATTCCTCTCAAACTCCAGCTACAGCATGGATTGTATTGGAATGGGTGGTGAGAAGAAACTTTATAACCCGTTTTATCTTTTTGAAAAAGAAAAAGAAACAATGCAATAAATTAGGTGTGAGGTAATGATGACATTAGTTCCTGTAAAATCATGTGATTTTTTTTTTTTTTCAAATGTATGATTGTACTTATTGTTATTTTTGTCCCCAAAAACAGGCCAAAAAGTCCGTCTCCTCACACTTATGCACAGTAGCGGACTTCGCCATCGAGATGTTTGATGTGCTGGACGCAATCAACTACCAGTCCTACAACGACTTTGTGCTGCGAGTGGGTGAGTCTCCGCCGGTCGCCCGCCGAGAGAGGGAGAGAGAGGGGGACAGAGCCGCTCTCTGTGAGCGCCGGCGGGGCCACCGTAGCCAAGGAAACGCGCTGCAGGAAAGCTGATAATCTGCGCATGCCGCTGCAGCGGATATCCTGCCCTGAGTCCCGCTCAAAATGCCAAAGTTTTCCCCTCTGCTTCAAAGCGTCTTTGTGACAGGTCTCTCTGTAAAAAAAATAAAATAAAATAATAATAAAAAAAAGTGCTATACAAAATAAATAGAATTGAATTGATTTTTAATTTTTTTAATTTTTTATTTTTTTAAATGAAAGTAAAAATATCTGCCTGTTGTGGAAGTAGGGGGCTTTACAACCTTGATGGTGGGTCGGGGCCCATCGCGGCCGTATGACCCAATTACTCTGCCAAGCAAAGAACTCTGGGTAAAGCCAGTCAAGAAAGTCATGTGGGCGGCAGGGTTCATGAAGCCTAAATTGTGACCACGCCTAGTGCGAGCACCACATATATTCAATTCAGTTTTATTTGTATAGAGCTTTTTTACTGAGAACTGTCACAAAGACGCTTTACAGAGTAGCAAGGCAAGAGACAGAGCAAAAAGAGCAGACAGAGCTTGCTGGCCAGGTTCGCTGTCCTGTAGTAAAACTCCGGGTTTGCTGTCCTGTAGTAAAACTCCGGGTTTTCTGTCCTGTAGTAAAACTCCGGGTTTGCTGTCCTGTAGTATAACTCCGGGTTCACTGTCCTGTAGTAAAACTCTGGGTTCGCTGTCCTGTAGTAAAACTCCAGGTCCGCTGTCCTATAGTGAAACTCCAGATTCACTGTCCTGTAGTTAAACTCAAGGTTTGCTGTCCTGTAGTAATACTCTATATTCACTGTCCTGTAGTAAAACTCTGGGTTCGCTGTCCTGTAGTAAAACTCCAGGTCCGCTGTCCTGTAGTAAAACTCCAGATTCACTGTCCTGTGGTAAAACTCCAGGTTTGCTGTCCTGTAGTAAAACTCCAGGTTTGCTGTGCTGTGGTAAAACTCCGGGTTTGCTGTCCTTGTCCCTGCAGGCATCAATGTGGGTCCAGTGGTGGCGGGCGTCATCGGGGCCAGAAGGCCCCAGTACGACATTTGGGGGAACACGGTCAACGTGGCCAGCCGCATGGACAGCACGGGCCTCCAGGGCAAAATACAGGTACGGAGTCAGACAGCCGGGAGGTTGCCAGCTTGCGTCCGGCATTTTCAGAGGCACAGCATTGACAGCTTGCGGCGAGGGCAGGCCCAGTGGTCAGGCCTGTGGCCTGTATGACGCACACTTGCTGCTTCACGATCACCACCATGGAACATCATGCGAGTCGCTGGCTCCGCTGCAGACTGAAGTCGAGTTAGAGTTCGAGCAGAGATCTCCCACTCCAGTCCCGGAGAGTCTGCAGCTCTTTCGTGATTTCCTTTGAATTTGGCAGCCAGCTTAGGGTTCCGAAACAAGGTCTACGAACTCATCAGCCGGTCGGTTGCTTTAATTAGACGTTTAAGAGCGATAACACTCCAAATATATAATACCAGACATCATGGCCCTCCGTGACTGGTCTTCAGGGGGTTACTAGGGTTACACAGGGTTGAGAAAGGGCAGTGCTTTTGAATGTCCTGGAAAGCAGTGGACGCACAGATGTACACACAGTCTGCTGATCCAAGTCTCATTAAATACAGACGGGGGAATACGAGGCTGTTAATAGCCCTTAATGCGAGTGCTTTTTCAGCAGCTGCATCTGAACGCTGTGGGGCTCTGTGGCCGGGGTTAGGACACGGAGTTCGCTACCTTCCGCAACCTTGTGCTTCACAACTTGTTCTGGACCGAATGTCTCTCCCCCCCCGCCCCCTCCACCCCCCCCACCCTCCACCCCCCCGCCCCCTTAATTACCGCTGAACTCATTAGTCAGACTAGTTCACTATGAAAGGTAATGCCACGCGTTTTATGAAAATGCATTTGTTCCGGAACATGTTTGGTGAGTGGAGAGCACAGTTGCTGGAATGGGATTCAGTGAGCATGGAGGGGGGGCTAATTTGGAGCATTCAGAAACAGGGGGGGTGTGTGTGCGACCCCAGTCCAGCAGGGCCGGTGCGAACAGGAAAATACACCTTTCCAGGAAGTAGGCCTCTTCTGATTGGATGCGGGCATTCCACGTGTTCGGTGTGGGGGGCTGCGATTGGCTGGAGGTGTTTTGTCTTTGGTCCAGAACACCAGCACATCCTCGGCACGCTGGTCTCTTTTATCTCGGTCCCGCAGCCGGCCCGATTTCGGCTGCGGTAACGCGCCTCACGTGGTTTCCCCGGGCAACGTGGTACCCATGTGGCGAACAGACTGTTTGTAATCCTCCCGAATGCCACTCCCAATATTGAGGGCAGTGCCGCACCGTGAAGAGAAACCTGTTGTCTTTTTGTTGTTGTTGTTGCTGCTTGTGCTCATTTTACAATTGCTTTGTTCTCTGTTTTTTTATTTATTTGTGTGCGCTTAAGTAGTTTGAAGCACAAATAGTGTATTTCATTTAATAATGACTGTAATGACTCTGAGTCACCTCACACGATGTTTTACATTTTCTCAGTTAAAAGTAATACTCTTTGTGTGTGTGTGTGTGTGTGTGTGTGCACTATACCTATGTGTGTCTCTCTATGTGTATGTATACTGTACCTGTGGGTGGGTGTGTGTGTGCATGTGTACTATACATATATGTGTGTGTGTATGTGTGCGGGTCTGTATACTGTATGTGTATGTCTGGGTCTGTGTGTGTGTGTACTGTATGTGTGTCTGTGTATGTACACTATGCTCTGTGTGTGTCTGTGTGTGTCTGTGTGTGTGTGTGTATGTGTGTGTACACTATGCTCTGTGTGTGTGTTTCCCGCAGGTCACGGAGGACGTGTACCGCACGCTGAAGGGCAGCTATGACCTGGTGTGCCGCGGCAAGGTCAGTGTCAAGGGCAAAGGGGAGATGCTGACTTATTTTCTGGAGGGGAAGTGCCCGGGGCCCGGCTCCCACAGCCGATCAAAGGGCCTGCAGCGCCCGGGGCATCCGTGCGGCCGGCCCGGCGTCCGGACGCAGCTGGGGACGGGCTGCCCCAGCACCAGCCCGGCCACCATACAGACCACGTCCACCATGGCGAACAGCGCCGTCCTGTACCTCCCGTCCGTGTCCCTGTCCCTCTCCGTGCCAGCAGGGAAGGAGGCGTGAGAGAAGACCCCCGTCCCGCCACCCCACTCCGCCCCCCCCCCGACACCCGCACCCCCACACCCACCCCAAAACAATCGAACGAGGGTCTTAGGCAAGCGGCTTCATCGAGGGCCCCCCTGCAGTGCAACCAAAGAGAACCTTGAGTTCTGTTACGAAAATCACTTTAGAAACGTTTTTTTTTTTTCTTTTCTTTTTTTTTTTTAAAAAAAGGAACTTGTTCAGAGAGGTTACAAGGGCTAACGACTCTGTTAGGACTGGTTCCCGAGTGAAATTTTTGGGAAACGTAAATCGCCACAATGTTGTGCCAGGTTCTTCTTCTTCTTCTTTGGATTTTACCCACGGGTGGTCCACGTTCGACGCTGAGTGTAATTAACGAGGGTTCTGCACCTCAACCCAGTCGACAGCGGTTGAGAGAACCTGCGGGGTTCGTTCAGGGGTTTCGAAAACCGACCTCGAATAAGAAGGAGGAGGATTTTTGAAAGACGATCGCAGACGACGACGAGGAGATATCCCATGAGCACCAGTATCATCTCCGAAGGAAGAAAATATGTCTTCCCTCCGTGTTTTCCAATGTTGAAAAGACTTCTTCTTTTGGCCTCCTCAAACTGCAACGGTCTGTGCTGGCTACGGGAGACCGGCACATTTATCTTAAAGAGAGCTCTGAGTTGCACAGGATTCTTGCGGCTTTTCTTTCTACAGTTCAGTGACCTTTCGCTGTTGTGTTGATCATTTGGCTTTAATTTAAATTTCTTCGTCTGTGGGATTTAGCGGGCATGCCTCTTTAAAAAAGTCGATTTGTCTTTTTTCCTTTTTATCCTTTTTTTTTTTGCTGTTGCCCTGGATGGACTCAAGCATGCAATCACAACGCCAGTATCCACGAAGTTACGATGTATTTTTTTAACCATCCTCCAAGTGTGCCATGGTACAGTAGCTGTTTATCTTTCCAGTCGTTTGGAGTCGGGGAGTATTTTGATACTACTGTTATAAAATTGAATAATTATAGCCGTCTCAACAACAACAACAACAAAAAGAAAGATTCTATTTTTATGTCGGTGTTTGTGGGTTTTTGAACAGCCTTAAACTGTAATTAAACATCACAAACAGGATTTTAATGGCGGATGACAGGGGGGTTGTCTGGTTTTGGCCGTCCTCGCTTCCCTCTCTGCGGAAAGAACCGGGTCGAAGAAGGGATTTTACCGCCCAGCTGCACGTCAGATGCTGGATTCACCCGTACCTCCGTTTCGCGGTCGCGTTTTTCCCCCCCAAAAAACTGCGCCGAGCCTCTCGGTGCCGGCTGAGCCGTCCCGCGAGCAAACATGCACAAACAACGCAGTGAAAGGAACAGGACCAGCGGGTAAAAAAAACTGCAAAACTAGGGCTGCTGGTTCTTTCGGGGTCCCTTCCTATACCCAGTTTATCATCCTGTAACAATAGTATCCGTATGCCTGTCTTTAGCATTATCTCTTAGCAGGCTGCTGGTTGGCGGTTAACTGCCATTCTCAGCACAGAGATTTCTTTACTTAAAGTGTGCAGTAAAGTCTCAGACAGTACAGGGGTTTTTTTGTTGTTGTTTTGTTTTTTTTTCTGCACAGAAATCAAGACAGCTGGTGGTTGTGCTCCGTGTTATCTCTAATGGGGGAGGATTATCACGCGAGGGAAGTGGCATGTTGTGTCAAAGGAACGAGTTACCCGCTCTCATTTTCACACACACACACACACACACACACACACACACACACACACACACACTTCACACACACACACACACTCTCACACACACACACACACACACAGACACACATTTCACACGCACTTCACACACACACTTCACACGCACACACACACACTCTCACACACACACACTTCACACGCGCACACACACGCACGCACACACACTTCACACTTCACACGCACACACACTTCACACACTTCACGCTCATCTCAGGTCCAGGGGTGTGTGATTAGTGGATGTTAAAATGTGTGTGTGTGGGGGGGGGGGGGGGGGGGGGGTCGTCTGAAACGAGGGATGGACAGGTGAAGGGAGAAACTCTCTTTCTGAGTTAAGGAGGAAGGTAAAGATTGATGCTGAACCCAGCTGATAGAAAACTCTAGAAATAAAGAAAAAAAAGCAGATCATGCCAACTTAAGCTGTTGCATGGCTTTTTACTAAACTGAGCATTTGTACAGTAGATATGTTCTTCCAGGATACTGGCACATGGCCCTGGGAGTAACAGTATTGTAGTTTTAACCCTTTAGGTTTTAAATCTTTCATTAAATTGTATCTTTTTTTGTCCTCTGGATATTTTCTCAGTTGGGAGTAGTTAAAAAATTTTTTTTTTTTTTAAATTTTCATTAAATGGCCACAGTTTGGCAGTTTGTAAACAGGAGTTCTCGCCTCCCTGTTCCTGGAACGTGGCAGCGCTGCTCGTAACTGTTGCTTGCGGCTCCGTTGCAGTACCCAGTGAGGTCATCGCCTCATAGGGGCGTGGCTTAATGGCTGAACCGCCCTGTGGCCTGGCGCACAAACAGGTGTTAGCGCTGCCTCTGGGACTGGCTCCGGTCGTTGTCTCCGATTTAGAGCTGAAAGGTTATGTTTTTTTTTTATGCCCGCTTGTTGACATACAGCACCTCAGATCAGTTACGCGAGGTTCTCCGGCAGCGCATTGTGTTATCAAACGCAGCGTAAAAGGGCATGTTTGCGCACAGGGATATATGTTCAGTCCGCCCGACCTTTCATATCTGAACCTAGCTATTCAGTTCAAAACACTTTAACCACCTGCCATTAAATCAATTACCCACCCAGTTCCTTCAGCGGTTGCGTTTCTGTTTTTGAAAGGCAGAGGGACAAGCCCTAAAAAGCAAACCACTCCCGTGTTGATTCGCTGGTATCGTACAGTAGTTTCATAATGGCTCCTCGGCTGGTTTGAACGGTGTAGATAAGGACACCCGTAACCTAAGCTTCTCACTGGTGGTTTCACATTGTGCTGAAGGTTTACAAAAGAAGCCACCAGGTATAAGGATGTCTTTTCATCCGAGCAATCTGAAAGAAGGCTGAACATATCGCATGCTTTAAGGGGTGGATGTGTCCCAGAAATAAATGTATTTTAGCACAGAAGGGTAAACCTCTCACTGCCACCTGGGCCTACTCTCAGTAGATCGCACAAACCTGCTAAGACAAGCTAAACGTTATTGACTTTTAGGTTCATAATCTATACAGACCTACATTAATAACAATGTCATTTTTCATTTACATTTATTACTAGCTAAATTTTAAAATGTCATTGCCTTTGAAGCATTAAGGCCTTTATATTATTATTATTATTATTATTATTATTATTATTATTATTATTATTTACAATAATTATTATTAACGTTACACGGACTGACATTTGAGAAAGCAGTCCAATCTGATGTAGAAACCACCATACGGTTTCAGACATTCTTTTCACTGCCTGAACCCTCTCAACTCTGGAGATAAACATCTTGACGTTGCTTCCGAAACAAAACAAAAACATTCGACAGGCAAAAAGAGTACATGGCCTTATTTCTATTGTTGTGAAAGTGAGGTTTCATGATTCTCACAATGGACAGAGCTGTAACAAGCCATTATAACCCTCCAGTCACTGACCCATTTGACCCAATCAAAAGGTTATGCCCTCTATAGCAATGCAGTGCAGAATGAGTGAGTCAGTGACAGCATATCGTACTTCTGTCCATTTTTGGTTTCTTGAAGCTTCGCTCTCTGATCACTACCGAGTGATTTCTTTTTCTTTAATCTCGTTGTGTCCGGGTTTCAAGTATTTGCCTTTTGGATTATCGCATTTTAGTATTCTGTACAGGATTAATTTTGTAAATAAACTGAGCGGCACCATGTGGATTATATACTCTGTAAAAACAGGTTATTTTGGGTTTCGTAATCAATACATCTTTTATAACAGTAAGTGTAAAAGTACAATATGTCAGTTATTACCCAATGATAGGTATTGCTTTGTCTTTGCATCTAATAAGCCTTCCAATACATTGTGCGTATTGATTATGATGTTTGATGACAATGATGCTTATTATTATTATTATTATTATTATTATTATTATTACTATCATTATTATTTTAAGCCCCATTAGGATTAACAACTGTTCAACAATTCACTTAATTATTTTTGAAAAGTAACCATCGTAACTGAATCACCTTTTTATTTAAACAGAAATAAATTATTTTTAGTAAAATAAGTTGTAGAGGACATCTCAGTGTTGCCAGTTGCAACTGGCATCTTTATTTCGGTAAGTGTTGAAGGATTTTTTCGGTGATTCCTAAATACTTCCTTAGCTGATAATCAGTAGCAATAAAACTGCACTTAGAGTTTCAAAAAAATAATAATAAATATACATTTGTTAATAAGACTTAGCTGGATTCCTAAAACCCTTTTATTCTGCACATAGGAGACCTATTTTTTCAAGTTTCAAGGCATGCAGGTATACGGTATTAAAAGTCTGTGTGTCTGTTCAAGAACAGCATGCCACTGCATGCTTCCGTTCACTACACTTGTTTCTTTTTTTTTTTATTTTTCTTTTTTTTTTTGATTTGTCAAAATATATGATTTAAAAAAAATTTCTGTACGATTTTGTGATTACAGTTTTAATACTGCACAGCTCCTCCCTTTGGCTGTTTATAATGTGGTTTTATGACAGTAATAATTGATGTATTAGTTATTTTTTAAGTAATCTTTTTTTAAGAAATATAATCTAAATGATGGAAAGGCCGGTGCAGAACCCGGGGGGGGTGCTCTCGGATACCGTTGTCATGGATACGTTCCGCAGGGCCCCCCTGGGGGGAACGCGTTGGTTTTTTTTTTTTTTGGCTAAAGCATGTACCTGTACCCACCCGCCTTACTCTGGGATCGGCCCTCTGCCCTGTGACCGTTCTCAAAGTGGTGGTGGTGGGGGGGGGGGGAGTCGCCTCTGTCCTGCAAACCCAAACCCTTCTGTCTTGTATGCATGAACCGGTCAAAGAAGAAGAAAAAAAACAAAAAACGAACTCCTAGCTCTCAGTTAAATGCATGATGAGGAAAACTGCCTACTTGAATGTAGTCTATAGCTTTCCAGGGTATCCATACTCACCCCCTTGTTCAGTGCTTTGTGTTGTATGCAGTTTGTGACTGGGGGGGTGGGGGGTGGGGGTGGGGGGGGGGGGTGTGAGGCCCTCCTTCCCTTCTACACCCAGATTTCCAGTATTTGACATGTGCGCAGTGCATCGTGGGATACTTTCAACGTGCCAACGCGCCGCCACCGTCGGAGCTCAGCCGCAGAATCGAGAGTTTCTGTTTGCGCGCTCGCTAGCTTTATTTCGATAAATTATTAATCACATTTTTTTTTTTTTTTTTTTTTTTTGAAGATAGGCCCTCTAGAGAAGCCCGTTCGTTTAAAAAAAAGAAAAAAAATCCGGTCATCCGTCCCGTGGGAGGGAGCGCATCCGAATTCTCATGGCAGCGACGCATCCTGCAGCTCCGCGGCCGAACCAGCCCCCCCCTCCCCCCCCCCCACCCCCCCAGCGTGTTTACACTCACAACAAACACGGCACTCCGGCGGGCCCAAAGCACAGCGTTCCCAAAACCAATCCCAGGTCCCTCGTTTGCTGAGAGCCCTCCACCAAAACAAAAAAAAAAAGAGAGAGACCCCCTGGAGTCCTGTGGTGGTTTTGTAAGACCAGCCTGCCGACGCAGTTCCTCGTCTTCAGCTGCCCTGCTGTAAACAAACTGTGTCGCAACTTTAAAAACCGACAATTTAACATTCAAATAAAAATAAAAAAATTTTTTTAGAAAAAAGGCTGCTAGGGCAACGGTTTGATTCCTTCGCTGAATCGGATGCGATTTCTGAAGAGCGGATTTTATTTATCGTTCTCGAGAGGTTCAAGTACTTCCCCCCGCTGTTATTTTCCCGACTCTTCTGAGCATGAATCATATATCGGCTGCGTTGTGCTTCTCTCCGAGCTGTGTTTTCAGGGGCCAAATCAGATGCATACTGTACTATCGCTTAAACGACCACAAGCATTGGCTGAAAGGGTCATATTTCATAAATATGAGCTACTTCGGCCTATCTACTTAAGTTTTGAAACATAACTGTACGCATATATCTCAGTATACAATCACAGATAAACTTAGTAGGCTTTTCATGTGGATTAGATATTTTCATAAATAATACGGGTCTAATTTTGTAAGTACATACGATATTGTAGAGCCACATCCAGTCTTTTACAAAATTGTTAATCTTATCTGAGCAACTAAAATCTGTGTCCTATTTTTTGTTACGAGTGAATTGATTGAAATGTTAAATGTGAATGTACATTTCTTATTGCAACTTTTATACTGAGTGTTTGCACTGCTAATTATTGGCGTATTACTGAAAAAAATAAATAAAGAAAGAAAAATCCATGCTTTGTTTTTTTGATTTTGTCTTATGTTCGATGCTTTGTTCTATAGTAAGTTACCCAATGGACAATGGGGATGTCGTTGCTTACAATGGCATTTGCATATCACCGCATATAATACCAAAACAAGACCAGGATAAAACCTAGTATATGGCTGG
The DNA here is from genome assembly GCF_013347855.1 of Anguilla anguilla. Lineage (NCBI taxonomy): Eukaryota > Metazoa > Chordata > Actinopteri > Anguilliformes > Anguillidae > Anguilla > Anguilla anguilla. The sequence continues at coordinate 64,623,448 of NC_049204.1, forward strand.
ACCGAACCAGCCGACGCCACAGACATGCACAGTGTAACTTTATCACTCAGTCACTCTCACTCAGTCACTCAGCCACTCAGTCACTCATTAATCAGTCAGTCAGTCAGTCACAGACATGTGCGGTGTAACTTTATCACTCACTCACTCAGTCAGTCACAGACACCCGCTGTTGCGGTCCAGCCAAAAATTCATACTACTTATCTGATTGTTACTATTTTTTTTTTAATAATCTAAAAAGTAGTGTGACAGTTAGATCACTGAAAGGCAGGAGGCGGCGTTCACGTAGAGAGGAGGCCTGACACAACCCCGCCATTTTACTACAGTTTGATTCGGCCGCTGCCCTGCGTAGTTCAACCTTACGCTGAGGAGGGGGTCAAAGGGTCACGCGTGGAACAAGAAGACCTGGGAAACTGGAACAAAGGGTTCGAGTGTGCAGAGGTCCCGGGCAAAAACCGGATCCTTGTGGGATCGGAGAGTCCTGCCAAAAAAAAAAAACAAAAAAAAAAAATCGGGGGGAAGGCGTTCTGGAGCGGACGGCTGGCGGAGGAGGGTGACCGGCAGTGGAAGGGGCAGTGGAAGGGGCACATTGTCTCGCTTTCCTCCTGCAAAACTCACCACAGTCCCGGAATTGCCCTGTCAAGCAGTACAAAAACACACACATACGCGCACACACACACGCACATACGCACTCTCACACACGCACATACGCACACACATACACACACGCACATACGCACACGCACATATACACACGCACACACATACACGCACACACACACACACGCACACGCTCGCACACACACACACAAAAACACACTTTCAAAAACAATTGGCCTTATCAGCCTCCGCTGTGTGTGTGCATACGTGCGTGCGCGCGTGTGTGCATACGTGCGTGCGCGCGTGTGTGCATACGTGCGTGCGCGCGTGTGTGCATATGTGTGAGAGTGTGTGTGTGCGCGTGTGTGAGTGTATGTGTGTGTGTGTGTGTTTGTATGTTTCAGGACCTTCCAGAGGAAGCCCGTGCGTTTTGAAACTCCACTCCCGAGTTGCGGGGAGGTTGCGGCTTTGCAGTTTGTACTGCATGTGCCTGCAGAAAAGGTCAGGAGCAGGCAACTGTTCATCCTGTACAACGATGATGTTTGGAGAAATGTAGTACACACACACACACACCGTAATTTTAACATGACTAATTTTAACTTTAATACTAACTCAATTGCGCACGGCTGTCGTGGTGACCAGAACTGCTGCAGCTGGAAGAATGGTTGCTGTGACATCACATAGTGTCATCGAGTCTTGCAGGTTCTTATTTTAGCCTGCAATTAAGCTCGAGCCCGATGTCATTTTGAGGACTAAGCAGCATAAATAACACTGACCTCCGTGTTATTTATACGTGAGTAATAAGCAAAGTGTACGTTTCTCTGGGATTAATGTCTCGGTGACGCGGGCTGGCCGATTGCTCAAGAGACACTGCAGGAGGAAAGGAAACCCTCATGAATGCTCCTCGTGTAACTTGCGTCATACGCTGGCCTCGCAGTCATGACTTCCCACGACTTTCCCTTGACTTGTTTTCTTTTTTTTTTTTTTTTCTTTTCTTTTTTTTTTGAAGATGTTTGCATAGCGCGATGCACTCTGCTTTTCCGGCGCGGCGGACGCATTCGCTGAAATTATTCGTACAAAATGTGCTTCCCCCCCCCCGTTCTACTCCGCACGCGCCCCCCCCCCCCAACCCCCACCCCCACCCCACCCCACCACCCAAGGTCTTCTGTCTGTGAGCAGCATATCTGCCCCCCCTCCCACCCCCCCCCCCCCCACAAACTTGATTCCCAGAGAAAAGAAAAGAGATCTGCTTTATGTCAGTGGAGTGGAAGAGCTGCATCTGCCCTGAGTTTTCAAAAATAGGAATGGACCCCTGCTAACCTCCCCTCCACCCCCCCCCACGACCCATAGCGCTAATCTTATTATTAGAGATAAAAAATGTTCTGGCTACGGGCATCCCGAGTGCACAGAGAACATACACACGCCTCGTATGGACCGAGAGCTGGCGATCCGCCCTGTTCTATAGCGTTCTGCACATCTGGTCATTTTCAACTCTTCATTAAAATAAATAACTTAAAGAAACACTGCGGAGGGGGGGGGGGACACAGCCTTGCACAGCCTTCCCAAAATGCCCTCTGCAGAGGATGGCCGACTGTAACAATTCAAGGGTTTTTATGCACACACACACACACACACACAACACACACATTTTATAAGTATGAGCAGACCCAGAGGTACTGCCAATCTCCCAAATCAGTCATTTTATCTGCCATCATGCAAATGCAAAAAAAAAAAAAAAAAGATACAGGGTAGGATACTAGCAGACATCTTTTGAGAGACCAAAGCTATGGCTCTCTTCGGGAATCACTTGGTGTGCCCGATGAACGTATTCCGTGCGGTCAGTTTAAAGTTGCCCCGGGACAGGAGAGCCTGTGAACAGTGCGTTTCTACGGTCTGCGGTTGAAGGTATTTACCGCTCGCGTTACCAGATTTCCGGGTCAACATTCCATTCAGGTTCGTTCCTTTCATCTTCCTTCCGCGCAGGTAATCGTGGGCAATAAAGATTTACGGGGAAAAACAAAAAAAAAAAAAATAAATATTGAGTTTTTGTATTAGGTGTTGACGCAAATCGATCTTGTGAAATTCCCGTGAAATATGCGTCACCTCCAGCCTGGTGCTTTTCAAAAAGGCTTCACAGCTTGGATTGCTTCGATAACGGAGAGTTGGAGGGAAAAGCCTGTTAATGGGCCCTGAAACGTAAACTTGTTGTTGACCAACTTTTTACCTCAGAAGGAACGAACGAACTCAGCGAACGAAGCTCGACCGGGGGGGTCACCCGCGCCCGACCGGGGGGGGGGGGGGGGGGTCGCCCGCAGCCCTGCTGGGTCCGGAGTGAATGATTGATTTCCATCGCCGTTCACAACAAGCCCTTATCTGACAGATCTGCAGCGTCACTCGGGGGTACTTTGACCGCTTACTGTACGTGACGGAAGCGGGTTGGCCTCTGAAACGACCCTATTGGGCGAAGGGATGAAAAAAACAAGCCGCGTTGCCAAACACCTCGCCCATCGGGGTCGTGTTGGGTGCGTTGACATAACCCATTCAACAGAGCGCTGGACTCAGTGTGTCATGCAAACACACATTGCCCACGCAGTAATCTGACAGCGAATGGGGATTTTCCTCCTCTTGCAAATACCCCTGTACAGTGTCAGCGCTCTTGCAGTTTCCAAAAAGTGTACAAACATGTTATGACATGACATAACTCTTTAGAAAACTACACAGCGGGAAAGAAAATTAATTGCTGTACAAAAAGTAACAAATTGAAGCAGGGGAGTCATTATCATAAACCTGATTACAGCTTGCGCTGGTCCACAGAAACCTAAAACAGTTCTTAAAACGATCACCGCGCAGTAAACACTGCCAGTGGCGCTACCTTGCCCTTGGTGCTCCTCCTAACCTCATAAGATCCACAAGATGGACATTAAAGTAGACGCTAGTTACGGGTCAGACGTCCGGCACAGAGGAACGCGCCATAAAGGTCCCAATAGAGGAGCCACGGGCTAATAACACTCCTGATTTGTGGGCGGCCGTTCAGAGAAGGCAAGTCTGTGATACAGCTGAGATTCACGCGTAGCGTATGTCTAGTTGGATTCACTCATTTCCCCCGAGCGATTGCAGTTAATATCCACATTAACCCAAGCCAAAATGCAAAAATCCCTACACTGTCAAGAAGCTTAGCTTTCCTGCACTCACTTTAACTCTTAGAACAGCGCTTTCTTTTCTTTTTTTTTCAAATATTTTCTAAGTCAGTGTTCTAGAACTCCATTGCTTTGCAATTGCCAGTATCTACTGTTACATCATCATTAGAATGTTCAGTTGGGAAGATTCTAATCACATATTAAAAGCGCTGAGTTATGGCTGAGCTGCCTGTTTGCCACACTATGATCATTATTATCACTGATGATCACGATTGTATACATGATTTTATCATTTCTTGTGATAATTATGATCTTCTTGCTTTTCATTCCCAATGCAAGTTAAAATAGTCAAAACCTAAACTGCACATACTGTTATTATTATTATTTATTCACATTTATTGACAGTGTTTTAAAGATACCTTTAGCATGCACAAAACCTTGTAGCACGTGCAAAACCAATAACAAGACGAATGATTTGTCATGGTGTTTGTTTTGCACCGAATCATCGGGTTGCGTTGTTAGTTTTGCGTGCGGCTAAAAGGCTTTGCACGTGCTGAAGGTCTTGAGTGAATCAGGCCCAGAGTACATTAAGCGTCTAAAACTGGCCTGGCCCCCGATGCAGAGTTTAATTCCCAAATCATGGAAATGGGCAAGAGCGAGCGGATGGCAGGCAGGAAGTGGAACAATGGAAGCTGAGTCGTGGGATCAGGTGTTTCCTGTCTTTCTCACACATGCGACCATTTGTTTGTTTTGTTTTTTTCTTTTTTTTTTCAGCCGTGAAAAAAAAAAACCCCAAAAAAAAAAAAAAACAATGAGAAGTGAAGATGTCGAACACAGAATATAAACATTGCGACGGGCCAAGCAAAACCACGTTTGGGAAGAAGCTGGTTCGTTCCCTATGAGCTTAGGCCTTGAGTCTTCATGCGTGCTGATATCAGCCAGTGGAATCAGGTTTTTTAGACATTGTGTACATGTCGCCTTGGACTCCTTGCGTTTTCCCACTGCCGTCTTGCCAATGACGTCTCGTTAAGGCCACGATAAGAAAGCTACTAAAGTTACTTTGACTGAGATCAGGAAAAAAGACATGAGCCACTGGAAGCCGGCGGATGGCATCGCTCCCATTTAGCGGCTGAAGATTCGGTCCGTTGTGGTCCATGTGCTGGACCTCATCGGTCATTAGTCAGAACCTCATTTAGGATAAGGCTTCTTTAGCCTCGGGGCTGGTGCCCTTACCTCAATTACTCCAGTTTATATAAATCATTTTCTTCCTTTTTTTTTTTTTAAAACATCATAAACTGGGCCATCACACGTACGTGTCTGTGAACAGCCTATTGGTTGCATGTTGCTACTGCGGGAACCGCTCACCCAGTGTGGGAAACTATGGTTTCCCAGGTTTTCGGGCCAAAGATTTTTTTTTTTTTTTTTTAAAAACAACAACATTTAAAAATAGAATTTTAAAAGCAGTGGGACATTTGCGAGCACTGCAAGCTGATAAGGGGTTCCTCTGATAAATGAAAAGAAAACCCCACACAGCCGACCAGTGCCCTCGTGTTGTCACGGTGATCCCGGTTATGGATGCATGCAAGGACAAACCATCCATCCATCCATTATCTATACCCGCTTATTCCTGAGCAGGGTCCATCCATTATCTATACCCGCTTATTCCTGGGCAGGGTCCATCCATTATCTATACCCGCTTATCCTGGGCAGGGCCGCCCGGAGTGCTGGAGCCTATCCCAGCATGCATTGGGTGAGAGGCAGGAGTGCACCCTGGACAGGCCACCGATCTACTGCGAGGCACTCACACCTATGGGCAATTTAGAGTCTCCAATTAGCCGACAAACCAATCAGACTCACTGAATCAGGGGTTTTCAAATGAAATTTAGGTTGGCAGCACTTTGTTGAGTCTCTCACACAAGGTAGGTACTAGCTTCTCACAGATAGGCTGCTTTTAAAGCAGAGATCCTGTCCTTCTTTAAACACCGAGTGTGCCAAGATCCCAGGAAAGGCATTGCCATTTCATTCATTTTCTTCTTTGAGCTGACTGGTCCAGTCTAGAATATGCCCGAACATTTGGTACACACATTTGCCTGTAGAATATGCCCACACATTTGGTAAACACATTTAAAGGATTTTTCAAAATGTAAATTATACTTTTTTGCAATATTTGTAAACAACTGAAAGTTGCATGAGGCTGATTTTGAATTTTAAACTTTGTATTCAAAAGCATTTAAAATCTGCTTTGAGTTTACAAGGATTGTTGGCGGTTATGTTTCATTAGTGAATAGCATTTAAACATCTGATGACAGTTTAACATGTGCGTGTGTTTAAAAAATAAAACAACAAAAAACCTAATAAAACCAGCTTCAAACATCCCCTTACCTACAATTAATCTGGTGCAATACATGTTTAACTAATTTTGTAAAGCAGACTGCAAAAACAATTAGCTTCATCAAATAAATATTATTGACAGGAAATGGCCAGTTAAGTCTGCATATCCATAACTGCAGCACACTGTACAAAATCACTTCCGCATGACTCATTCTCTGATATTATATGACTTCTTAGAAAGTCTTTCAGAGTAAATGTTTATCAGAGAAATTCATAGAAAAACCACAGGATGTCATGACCACAGACGCAAATAAAGCGTTTCCCTTTATATTATGATGGTGATCCCGTGACTTAAACCCCAGGTTGGAGCCGGTAACTTCCACGCATACGACCTTTGACCCATGACCCCATGACCTACACCAGCAGTGCTCAGTCTCCCTGAGCCCATGGCCCGTTTTAAAAATATTTTTTTTCTCTCCATTATAATATAATTCATACGCCCCAGATTGTGGCCTGATAATAGCGAGAGAGGGAGAGAGAGGGAGAGAGAGAGAGAGGGAGGAATGTAGGGTTCCAGCTTGGGCACGTCCGATTTAGGAAAGAAACTGCTGACGCTAGACACGAGCCGACTCCGCCGCAGGCGTGCGGTTTTTGGGCAAGCCCGTAATCTGCGGCACGGTGACACGATGTCACGGTGACACCCGGGGGACGGGCGACCCGCTCGGGCGCTCCAGCTGAGGCCTCTGGTGATTTCACCAAAACGTGTGACTGCGCTCGAGATCACAGCAGCAGGGCAAACGCCAACTCACTCCTACCGTGCAACAATATTTACCGCCTGTGTGTGTGCGTGTGCGTGTGTGTGTGTGTGTGCGTGTGTGTGCGTGTGTGTGTGGGTGTGTGAGTGTGTGTGCGTATTTGTGTGAGCGAGTAAGTGTGTGTGTGTATGTATGTGTGACTGTGAGTGAGTGTGTGTGTGCATTTGTGAGTGAGCGTGTGTGTGTCTGCGTGTGTGCATTTGTGAGTGTGTGCGTATGTGTGTGTGTATTTGAGCGAGTGAGTAAGTGTGTGTGCATTTGTGAGTAAGTGTGTGTATGTGTGTGTGTGTATTTGTGTAAGCGAGTAGGTGTGTGTGTGCATGTGTATGAGTGATATTGAGACAGAGATATTTTTACCTCATCCCCAATTGCACAACTCCCACCTGTCATATTTTCAAACGATGGATAGTGTTGTTGCAGGCCACATACATTAAGCTCTTCTCATTGGCTGGTTGTTGATGTGCCCCGCCCCCCACTATGACAGTTGATATGATGACAGTGACATGGGCCAGACAGTAGACTCACAGCCAGTCCAGACGAGATGGATTACATCATCTCTATTTTTCCTCCCCGGTGAGCTCACCTGTCACCTGTACAGTATGTGGCTCAGGAGGCAGAGAGGAATCAGAAAAAAAAAAAAAAAACCCAAAACCCGGTCAACGAGGGAGCAAATATAAGGTGCCCTTAAATGGGCATGTTGCCCTTGACCCTGTACAGCCGCAGGAGTCCATGACCCAGCGCACATTGTGAGGCCAGAGTTACGATGGGGGTCTTCTTCGGTAGTAAACAGGAGGGAGCTAGATGAGCGTCAAAGGACGTGGGTTCGACTTTCGATCCAGGCATGTGATCATAGACCAAATGAGAAAAAAATGTAGGCCCTTTACCCTCACCGTGCCTCTCCGACACCCCCGCATAACCGCCCCCCCGCCCCCCCTCCGCCCCCCGACCGCCCCCCAAGTGCTTCTTCTATTACAGCATGAACCGTAAATTTAAACAACTGTCCAAAACAACTTCCTTTTTCCCCTTTGATCTTTCTCAACTTTCAGTCCATCTGCAGACAATGATACGATGTCAGCGGCAACTTATGGGACACAGTCTGGAACCTTTTTTAAAATTCATTTAACTCCCTTTCCCCCTTAGGGGGACTTAAAATGATTAAAATTAGACACCGGTATCTAATTTAAATGTCCATTGGGGTTATAAAAACTTTTTTTTTTTTAAATAAACAAAATCGCTGACTCTACCCCAAAAAAAAAATTATCTACGGCATGTCTTAAAAACGAACATTATGACCTGACATGCCCTTAAAAACCATCCGGGCGAACGCTCCAATTAAGACCTAATATCCCCCCGTTCCTCGCTGATGGGAGGAACTCGTTAAACCGCGGGCAGATCGAGCCGTCAGGGAGCGTCATCACCGAGCGCCGAACGAGGACGTCCGCAGAGGCGTCGGCGGGGGGGATCTTTTCGGAGAGCGCCTCGTTATCCGACAGTCCCCCTGCAGCAGCTTAGCGCCTTCGTGCTAATCCTGGAGAAGGTTTCTGTACGTCGAGTCACCTCAGGTCAGGGCAGAGGAGCAACTGCCGTCTCGGGTCTTCCTCAAAACGCGTGATTGCGCTTCGCATGTGAACACGCACCGGTACATGTGAATATGACGGGATTAGGGGTCTTTCAGTCAGCATACCGTGACCGTGGGTTTTTTTCTTTTTTGCCTTTGCTATTAAAAACCTCTAATCTTGCTCTCACTTTAATCCTATTATGATTTCTTGTCACTTTTCATCTGTAGCGTAGGATGGGGGGTGGGGGGGGGGGGGGGGGAATGCATGTCTGCTGGTGAATGCTTTGAACTTAATAGACCTGCGACAGACTACGCCTGTCAAACTTCATCATAATCCGGTCCTTCAATCAAACGCGTAAGCGTCGGTGAACTGATGGTATTCAATTACGCCGCTGCCTTGGATGTCCTGGCAGATGCCATTCCTACCTCCTCCCGCCCAACTATGCAACGCTGGGGGCTAAATTAAAAAAAACTAGCGCTCGGAAAGCTCGAGGGGAAAAAAAAGTGTTTTTGGCTTGCCTCCATAGTGGAACACTTTTTTTAGTTCTGCATGGAACACCCTTTGATCAGTGTTAAAAGTTTGAAAAGCTCCCAGATTTAACCTTTTTTTTTTTTTTGCCTGGCAAAGAACCCTTGGACTAGATAGGGTTCCTCCATGGAGACAGAGAGGTGCTTTTAGGAGAACCCTTTCAGTCCGAGAGTGTACGAAAACTGAGGTAAATGCACCTCGAACCGACGGGGTCAGAACCGCAGGGTCAAGCTGATGGATGCGAGCGCACAACAGAACCTTCAGGGGCAGGAAACAGGAGTGGGACTGGGGGGGGGGGGGGTGGGGGGCTGCAGCTGACATTCGTCCACAGAATTTGTGGATCTGCTCCTCTCAGCCTTTCTTGTCTCCGGGGTGAATGGTAAATGGACTGCATTTATATAGCGCTTTTATCCAAAGCGCTTTACAATTGATGCCTCTCATTCGCCAGAGCAGTTAGGGGTTAGGTGTCTTGCTCAAGGACACTTCGACATGCCCAGGGCGGGGTGAGAGAGAGAGAGAGGGGAGCACGCCTCGGGAAGCACACCCCTGCAGGCACAGGACGGGACGGGACAGGACGGGACAGGACGGGACATGACGGGACGGGACGGGACGGGACAGGGCAGGGCAGGACCGGACGAGCCAGTGAGCGAGAACGTGCCCGTCTTCATGCCAGCGTTGACTTCTGGGTAACGCTGAGAACCCCAATGACAGCTGACACAGGAAATGAGTAATTAAGGGGGGGGGGGGGGGGGGGGGGGTGGGGGGGGGGGGGGGGGTGGGGGGGGGGGTCACCCAGAACTGAATCTGGCACTGTTCTGCTGAGAAAGGTCAGCCACAGCCTGAGAGGGAAACTGCAACATGACTCAGTGGAATGTGTGCTGACCCCCCCTCTTAATGCAGCTGGCACAGGATCTGCATCAACCACCATCAGCCCAAAAAATAATAATAATAATAATAATAATAATAAGCTTTGAAATGCTTGAATGACGGCAGGCACAGTGGAGTGTTGCAATAGATAACTGAGGACAGTGGAGAACGTAATTTGGCAACGTAAATGATTGCATGTGTTTGGAAAGTTTGCGGGGAAGAAGGGAGTTGCTATGAATAGCAGCCATTGTTCTTATCAATCGACTGCGCGGATAATCTGTGCACTCAGCAAGGCATCACAAAACAAATAAAATACATTTACTAACCGAGCGACGCATCATTAAGATTTTATTCAATCTTAATCCTTTAGAAATTCAAGTTATGTATTTACTGGGAAAAAAAGTGAATGATAAATGATGGAACATGCAACAACAACAAAAAGAAAAAAAAACAGTAGAGTGTAGAAGAGCAGAACATCCTGGTTTGAGTCCAAGAGAAAAGAAAATGACTACAGGATGACCAGAGGCCACCCCCAAGAAACACACACACATACATACAGAGAGAGAGAGAGAGAGACCCCTTCCCCGCCCCTCAGACCCCCCCCCCCCCCCCCCCCCCCCCCCACCCCCCACAACCCCCCCCCCCCCTCCTCGCCCCCTTTTTTATTTTTTGGGAAACAGTGTTGTCGTCACTTACCAATGTTGTGTTTTCCCACAAAGCAAAGTGCCGGTACTGTCTGTTCCAACGTAAACACTGACGTCGTTTACATGCTCGTTCAAATAAGCCCCTGACCGGATCTACGCAAACCAATCAGAAGACATCGAATCATGACACCTTCTTTTAAGAAATCATTTATATTACCAATGCGTCAAACATTAACATACATTGGAGGTCAAGCCACGGTATAAATACCGCTGCGCGCTGAATGAAGTTAGTCATCCTCCAACAAGAGAAACTTAGCGAGATACCAAGAAGCAACTTCTCACTTGATTTTTTTAAACAGCTATTCGTTTGTGATGAGTGGATTATTTATGAATTACTTCTGGGTGGCGGCAGCCTTCTCTGTCCTTCTGACGCCGGCACTGAGTTCGCCCTTGCTGGCACAGGAGCCAATCCGCTGCGCCCCGTGCACGCCGGAGAGGCAGTTGGAATGCCCGGCGGTCGCGCCGGAATGTGAGGAGGTTCTCCGGGAGCCGGGCTGCGGGTGCTGCCTTGCTTGCGCTCTGAAGAAGGGCGACTTTTGCGGAATCTACACGGCGCACTGTGGCTCGGGCTTGCGCTGCACGCCAAGACCCGGGGACACCCGACCCCTCCATTCACTCACGCGGGGGCAAGCCGTCTGCGTGGAGATCTCCGAAGCTCAGCGAAGCCAAGCAACTCCAAGTGCAGGTAGGCGTACGAACCGTCAAACCACCGTCAAAAAATGAACGAAAAGGAAACGTTTACATTAAATCGTAATAGTACTATTTTAAATGGTTAGTTTTAAAAATGTCGTTTGGTGATTCGCGTTTGATTGCATTCAAGAAATCGGTTATTAACTTCATGCATTTAGATACGTTGTATAAAAGCCGGCATTTATTCTGCATGGATTGAAACTATTTTTTAAAATATTTTTTTTTTAACTGGAGCTACACTGACGAATTACCTGATATAAATATCATGTAGACTTCGTTGACTTCGCTCATTTTTAACATTCTTTCTCCCTCGCCCATGCAGATCAGAGTGAGTTAGAAGCAGAAACCAGAAACGGCGCCGCCACACCTGACCAAGTACCAATCTACCTCTCCGGAAATAACAAGCCCTTTGATCCGAAGGCTGTTGCGGATGCTCAGGAAAGCATGAAAGCCAAGTTCAACGCCATCCGAAAGAAACTCGTGGAACCGGTAAGCGCTCAAAAAAAAAGACACTCAGTGTCATCGCTCCGCTGCCTTTATAACGTTAAAGCAACTGTATTCCCACCTCGCCAGGGAAGGGTAAAGACGGTGCTACAAAAAAAAAAAAAAAAAGATTGAAGAGAAAAGCAGGAAAGCTGCTAATATTTGAGTGTGAGATTAAGCGGAAACCACAGGGGGGAGCCCCCGTGCTTCCAAATATAAACGAACTCGATCGGAATTGAGGAAAGCCGCATTCGACAAATCTATTTGTTCTGCTCCAGACCTCCATTTAGCGCGAACGCGTGCTGCCTTTTGGTCCCCTTCATTAGTAATGATCAACCATTGAAGGTGATCTTTTTTTAATAGTCAACGCAACGCGTGTTATGAAAAAATAAATGGACGGCATAGATTGAATATTTCCCAACGAAACTGCAGCGTATCTTTCTATGACAACCAGTAAGGGTCTGTATGTTGGTCCAAATGCAGGCCATTATTCGAAGTGGTTGCGTTACGCACTATACAAATAATCCAGATCTGTCATGCCATGCCGGTGGTGGTTGTTCATCGTGGCCCATTTGCTGGAATGTGAAATCAGTCAGGTAAATCAGGTGCTAACTCCTTCTGTGCGGGACCTGTTTGTCCACAGGGCCCCTGTCACATCGAGCTGCAGCGAGCCCTGGAGAAGATAGCCAAATCGCAGCAGAAGCCGGGCGACAAGCTGACCAAATTCTACCTGCCCAACTGCGACAAGCACGGCTTCTACAAGGCCAAGCAGGTGAGTCGCCGCGGCGACCGTAACTCGACTCGGCAGTGCCGTCACCGCGAAAGAATCTCACCTGCGCTCACCTGCGCTTACCTGCGCTCGCCCTAATCACCAAGCGTAACCTCCCCCATCCGCATCCCCACCCTATCCCCACCCCCACCACCACCCCATCCCCATCCCCATCCCCACCCCCATTCCCACCCATCTAATCCAGATCTGTGTAACTCTAGCTGTGCACCCTGCTTGCCCCGCCCTGATGTCACCCCCCCCCCCCCCCTGTGGGGTGACTGTGTTTGGGTTGGGGGGGGTGGGGTGAGGGGGCGTATTTTAAATGGATAATAAATCCTGTGGGGGGAACGGAATGGACACTATGAAGAGGGTAGTGGGAGTGTGTGGAGTGGCTACAGCATTCTCAACAGTCTCTCTCTCTCTATCTCTCCCCTCCTCTCTCTCTCTCCACCCCTCTACCCCTCTCTCTCTGCAGTGTGAGTCTTCACTGGATGGCCAGAGGGGCCGGTGTTGGTGCGTGTCTTCCTGGAATGGGAAGAGGATCCTCGGGTCCAGCGATCTCACGGGGGATTCGGAGTGCCAACAAGAACTCACACACTGACAGCACTCATCCATCCTACAACACACACACACACACACACACACGCTCACCTGCAGGCACCGACACGCACAGGCACACTCTCCTTCGCGTGCACCGATGGATCTTCTTTTGATACCTTTCTTATTTATTTAATGTTCATCCTTGATTCAGGTACACTGTCTTTTGATTGTTAACACTGTGGTTCCCGGAAATTAAATAAGAAAACTATTTTTCTGAAAGGAAACAAAATAATCAAAATGTATTTACATGAACTATATGGCCATATTTATTTTAAACGTAATGTAAACATTCTAGTATTTAATATTTGTAATTATTTTAAGGATATTTATATATACATGTTTGCTTTATTACTTTTTTGTATGGATGTATATAGGAGAAGTGTTTATTTCTGGGTTCTGACTACGTAACTCCGTGAGTGGGCATACCTCATGCTGTCCTATCTCAAGGTCTTTTCGGTTTTATTCTTGAATGAATGATTACAGAGCCAAGCAACTGCAAGGCATCAAACTCGGGTTTCGATGGAGTGGAGTGTCTTTGTTATGCTGTACTGATGTGCTGAAAGAACTGAGAATTTCTCAGTACTGTATGAATACACCATTGAAAAAAAAAATATATATATATATACACATATATAATTTTTAATTATAATAATTTTTTTTTTTTTTGCGAACGAACTTGCCATCGTCCGATCGAACCTGTGGCGCAGACTAGCTGATCCTAGGCCTGGACGTTAACTCTCGAGCGGGTATTGACTTTTACCTACCTCTGTTTTACGTTGTATTTTATACTTTTTTTTTTTCTTCCTTGCAGGCCATTTTAAAAACTCTTTTTTTCCCCCCCTAGCTGTATGAAGAAAAAGCACTCGATCGGTTTGCTAGCGTTAGCGCGTCACTTTGACGTTCAGAAGCGGCCAGAGCCGCAGTAGCTCGATTCTGGTTGCTATTGAAACATCTGTGCAAAGTGAGCGCGCTGTCGCCCACCCCCCCCACCACCACCCACCCAAACCCCCCCCCCCCCACCCGACCCCACCCCCGCACTGTATTACACAGATTTCTCCTTGTTACTGAATGCTTCACAGAGTGCTGCTATTTTGTTGTTGTTGTTGTTGTTGTTGTATTCCAAAAGCAACTATCCAATCACCTGTATGTATACTTTTGTAATTACAACATATTGTAAATATATATATACTGTAGATATATATATATGCATATATATATATATTTAATAAATCTGTAAACCTCAGTACAGTTGTGTGCTCTTTCTCTTTGCCTTCTCTGAAAAAGCGAATGTGTTCGTGTTTTTCTGTGTGTGTGTGTGTGTGTGTGTGTGCGTGCGTACGCGTGTGTGTCTGTGTGTGTGTGGGTGTGTATGTGTGTGCGTGCGTGCATGCGTGTGTGTAGTTCTATGGGCTGGGGAGAGGCATACAGATAGACGAGGAAGTGTTCTCAGAGAAATCTCTAATGAGCTGCACACCTGGCTTTTTTGGGGCACCTGGCTGCTCTCCACACCCTCTGCCCGCCCGCCTGGCCCCATTCAGGCTTCACAGAGCCACCTGGTGGCAGTGTAATATAATTGGGAAGGAGCTGGTCTCATAACCTGAAGGTCACGGGTTTGATTCCCAGGTAGGACACTGCCGTTGTACCCTTGAGCAGGCACTGCCAGCAGCCATACCACCACGCACTCTGCTCCTGCCGACTGGTTGAAGCTAAGCAAGTGTGGGCTTGGTTTGTACTTGGACGGGAGACCACCAGGGAATACTGAGCTGCTGCTGGAAGTGGTGTTGGTGGGCCAGCAGGGGGCAATCTTCCCTCTGGTCAAATAAACATCAATGCCCCAGTGCAGTGATGGGGACACTGTGCTGTAGGAGATGCCGTCTTTCGGATGAGACGTTAAACCGAGGTCCTGACTCACTGTGGTCATTAAAGATCCCATGACACTATTCGCAAAGAGTAGGGGTTTCCCCGGTGTCCTGGCTAAAATCCCAGATCCTGCAAAAACTTGCCACCTAATCATCCCCTGATTTAATTTGCTAAAAATGTTCTCTCCCTCCAGTGGAGCTGCTCATTGGTCAACAATAGAGGATTGTGGTTGTACTGGGCAACTCTCAGGTGTGAATGTGTATGAGTGTGAAGCAGGGCATTCTTGCAAAAGAGCATCCGTGCTCAGCTAACCTACCCTAGGTAAATAAAGGTTAAATAAAAATAAATGGATAAAAAAACTTAGCCTGCATTGCTCCAGTGTATATCCAGCTGTGTAAATGGATGCAATGTTAATGCTATGTAAAAAAAAAGAAATTTTTTAAAAAGCTGTGTAAGTCGCTCTGGATAAGTGTAATGTAATGCACAACTTGCCACCAATAAGTCACTTATTTCTAGTATGCGGTTTCTGAGGAAACGCAAGTTTCATTTGAAAACCTGATGAATGTAAATCTACACCTCGGTTTCAACCCCGACCCTAACTTCTGGATGTGGATTAAATTTTTGAACAATATTGATTTTTGGAATTCCTTTTTATTAAAATGGGGGAAAAAAAACTAGATCACTGTATTCTCCACTGTATTCATGATGTTTCATCCATGCTGTAGAGATGTCATAGGTCATAGGTCAGAGGTCAGAAAAATCTGAAAAGTCTATTAAAGAGTCCCTGAGCTGTAATTGTTAAATTATTATTATTATTATTATTTTTTTACAAAAGTGGGTTTATAATCAAGAATAAAGAATGCTTCAACTTCAATAGTAAATTAAAATAGTGTTTATTCTTTATTTTTTTTTAAAAAAGAACATTAAATACAAATTATACTTTAACAGAATCATTTCCTTTCTCAAAGAAAAGAACAGCTGTGATTTCTAGTTTAGTAACATGAAAGCTTCAAGAATCAAAATTCTTTAAAATGATACCTTTAAAAAAAAAAATACACACACAGACGCTCACACGCACACAGACACGCACACACACACAATTACCCGTGAAAAGAGATATCTTTACCAGACCAGCAGAAAAGTGACTTAATTAATTACATTGTTCAGATGCACTGCTACACGTAGACGTGACTTAAACGCTGCACAACAGGAGGCGGGGTTACAGAGAAACGAGAAACGAATCTACAGGTGTTCTGTGAAACGAGTGCAGGTCATGCCACAAATCTACACGATTATCCGCGTGAACCTTTGTTCTGCCGTACTGCTGAAAAATAAATGAAGTATTAAATATCTATTAGTGATTATATTCCCAAAATTTGCTGCTGTTGTCGTTTTTTTTTTCTTTCTTTCTTTCTTTCTTTCTTTCTTTCTTTCATTTTGTTTGAATTTGTTCCGTTGTGCAATTAATAAGTCACGGTACCGTTCTTAAGAAAATGAATAGTTTGGATCAGCTTATACGTCTTCTGAGATAAATATATGTTTAAGTACTGTATATATGTCCATCCAGACACACAGCTGGCCAAGGAAAAAAAAAAAAAAAATACAAATAAAAATAAAATACAGGAGGGCCACCAGTTCGACAGATATGTCATCATCTTCCCCAACAGTCAAGTCAACGAAACTAGACAGAAATGGCAATAGCACCAGCATTTTTAGAGCAAGCGTGCAGCCAATTATATGCTACCAAGCTACTGGGAAAGCTTTCCAGATCGGCACCCTCCACTTTTCAAGTCATTACACAGGATGTGGCAGAAGAGGTCTCAACCAGAAACCACTGCTGACGATAATGAATGTCCTTTCCAAAAAAAAATTATAATAATGATTAATATCACTGTTGTATCACTGTTTTTTTTTCGTTTTTGTTTTGTTGTTGTAACTTTTTTACTTTTGCATTTTTGTGAATCCACATCTTCGTTAGTATCCCCCGTGGAGCGCGTTTGCGTGAAGCCGCACACGCGTGTGTGTGTGTGTGTGTGTGTGTGTGTGTGTGTGTGTGTGTGTGTGATGAAAGGCTCAGCCTCAGCTGCATCGCTGCAGGTCGTGGGGTGGGGCGGGGGGGGAGGGGGCATGGGGAGGGGGGGGGGTTTGGGGTGGCGGCTCTGAGGCTACAACAGGGGGCCGACAGGAGAGAAGCCGGTTTGGAGGAGAGACAACCAAGCTGCTGCTCGGCAGGTCGAGACCACCCACAGACACTGACTCACTAGCGCTCTCTCTCTCTCTCAGACACACACCACACACACACACACACACGCAGCAGGCACACACTCACATGTGCACAGTGACTGTATGCATACGGTATGCATGTACAGACACACAGACACACAGACACACACACACACACACTTCCTGTGGCTGTAGATATCTGAGCACTGTAGATGTGTAAAGGTATAAAAGGCAAAAAAGAGCGCATTTAAAATAAGGCACTGATATTAATGGCCCTCAAGCTTTTGAGCTCACACTTCCATTCCTGCCACACAGGCCGGGATATAAAAACCAGAGGATATCTCCCCCCCCCCTCTTCTTTTATGAAAAAGCACCATGACACCGCCTGTGTGCTGTCACCATGACAACTCCTGTGTGCTGTCACCATGACAACTCCTGTGTGCTGTCACCATGACACCGCCTGTGTGCTGTCACCATGACAACTCCTGTGTGCTGTCACCATGACACCGCCTGTGTGCTGTTGCTGTGATACTGCCTGTGCTCTGTCACTGGTGAGTCACACCTTTTTTGAGCGGGATTTGTGAAAACCTGTTTAATTAGATGATGGACTGCACACGGTGTGTTTGTGTGTAAGAGTATGGGGGGGGTTAAAAGGCTCTCTACAGCAGCCCCTATCCCCGACCCCCACCACCCCCCCTCCCCCCCCCCACTGAAGCCACTGCTTGCACTGCTGGGCCATGATTCAAAAGCACCATTCTCTGTCTCTTTTTTCACCGCCTAAAAAATAGCATATATATGGTTGAACGTACATGCTCTCTCATTCACACACACACACAAACTCACAGACACACACACACACGCACTAGCTTAACACACACAGTAACGCACAGATAAAAAAATCCACCTGCTGGTTTGTATGTTTCTATGCGCACTGCGTGGATTTCGATGCTGAGCATTTAGCCCCCCTGGATCAAGTGGGTCGCATGCAGCTCTTATAAAAGCGAGTGGAAAATCCCTCCTTCTGTTTCAGAAGTGAAGTGCCTTCTCTCTCCCTAAAGAATAGTGCAGATCATATATATATTTATATATATGTGTATAAATATATACATATATATATTTATATATATACATATATTTATTCAAATCATCATCATCTCTCTCTCTCTCTCTCTCTCTCTCTCTCTCTCTCTCTCACACACCTCTCGTTCTGTCTGAGAATTCGAAGCTCCCTGTGCGCGGTACAGAAAGCCGTAAGAAACGAACGGCTTGGCCGAGCGGCGATCTCCAGACTCCGCTGGACTCCGCGGCACTCTCCTCGCAGGTCACACGGCTCGGTCGCCCGGACGACGACCCGATGGTGGGTGTGGCCACGGAGAACCGGCACCTTCAATGTCTTTGTGCGCTCAGTCCTGTGCGCACGATCCGCAGAGCTCACGGCAACACGGTCTCTCTCCCTCCCCCTCTCTCTCTCTCTCCCTCCCCCTCTCTCTCTCTCTCTCTTTCTCCCTCCCTCCCTCCCCCTCTCTCTCTCTCTCTTTCTCCCTCCCTCCCTCCCTCTCCCCCTTTCTCTCTCTTTCCCTTCCTCCCTCCCTCTCTCGCTCCCTCTCCCTCCCCCCTCCCTCTCTCTCCCTCCCCCTCCCCATCTCTCTCTCTCTTTCTATCTCCCTCCCTCCCTATCTCTCCCTCCCTCTCCCCATCTCTCTCTCTTTCTCTCCCTCCCTCCCTCTCTCTCTCTCTCTCTCCATCCCTCCCTCCCTCCCTCTCCTTCTCCCTCTCTCTCTCCACCCCTCCCTCCCTCCCTCCCTCTCCCTCTCTCTCTCTCCATCCCTCCCTCTCTCCCTCCCTCCCTCCCTCTCTCTCTCTCTCTCTCTCTCGTTCTGCCTCACTTGCTCTCCAGGTTGTAGCACTGGGCCTCGCCCCTCTCCTTGCCGTCGTAGCCGGGCATAGGCTGGCCGTACTTGTCCACGCACCAGCAGTACCCGCGCTTCCTCCCCTTGGACGGGCGACACTGCGGAAGAAGGAAAGGGGGGGGGGAAGGAAGAAAGGAGAGAAACGGCAGGAGAGGAAGAGAGAGATAGAAGAAGAGAACAAGGACAGAGAGAGAGAGAGAGAGTGAGACAGAGAAAAAGAGTTGAGAGGAAGAGAGGAAATGGACAGAATGAGCAAGGGAAGAAGAGCAAAGAGAGAGACTTTTATGTTAATATGTTAAGTAACAGAAAAAAAAACCCATTCTGTTTTCACACTGCCACACCAACCCCCCCTCCCCCCCACCTCCCCCCCCACCCCCCGCAAGCAAACCTGATCCTTTCAGGAAATGTTTCACACTGTTCATTTGCAACGGCAGAAGCTTCTGGAAACTTTCTCTCGCAGCCTCAGAAAAAACGGGCTCTTCGGCTAGCCTCCACACGGGGCACCCGTTTTAGGACTTTACGGAACCCCTCCAGGCTAAGTGTCAAAAGCGCGAAAGCTCCCGGACTGAACCATTCACCGTTCTGCGGGACGTGACCCAGACGGGGGTTCCTCCGTGGAGACACAGAGGGGGGAGCGGTGCACCTAAGGGTGCTTAAACCCTGGCTGGCAGGCTGGCAGGGTCCCGGACGATGCGTGTGTCTGTCCAAGCGCCAGGCATACCTCCCCGTCACAATAACACCGTGCCCAAAACATGCCAAAGGGGTGTGTCCCCCCCGCCTCTGGATGTCACCGTGAGGGACAGGGTTAAATTCTAAATGGGGGGGGGGTGCGGGGGGTATTTCCTCCCTCCTGGGAATGCTCCCAAGCAGACGCCAGTCATACCTAAGTGCAGCTAAACATAGCGGGGGGGGTTTGGGACGTTTTGGCGGGGAGGGGGCCAGAGAATCAGGCCGCGCCGTCCCTGATGCGATCTCCAGATGAGCGCACCCGAGCAGCCAAAAACAATCTATCTACCCTGACGTGCTTTAACCCAACCTCCCCCCCCCCCCTCCACCCCCCTGCCCTCCCCCCCCCCCCCCCCCCCAAAATGATCCGTTCGGAAGGAGGCCGTCGGACCGCAGACCCGGAGCTCACGGCATCGCCAAAGGACTGAGGTTTTTGCGTCCCCTCCCCTCTGCCAGCGAGCGAGAGCGGGACAGGACGGGACGGGACGGGACGGGACGGGACGGGAGCGACCGCGGAGCCCGAGAGAGCAGGGTGCCAGCAACCAAAACCCCCAAACTTCTGTTCCCGGGGCCTGGCTCCCATGCCCTGAGGCACACACACACACCATTAAACGTCCCGCATGGAACCTTCTGGAAGGGCCGCGCACTCCAGGCGCGGGATACCAGTCCGTTTGGGTTTCCGATTCTGGGATAGAACGGCCATTGAGACGAAGGGGGGGGTGGGGGGTGTGTTTTGTGTGAGAACAACTCCCTTCACAGAACACAAAAAAAGTACGAATGTATCCAAAAAAACAAACAAACAGACAAAATAAAATAAAATAAAAAATAAAAAACCCGGATAAAATATTTGTGCAGCCCCATCAGGAAGAGCACTTGGACCACAGTTCTATTTTTAGAAGCTGGCACACAGTCAAAATCATCTGCTACTGATTATACTCTGGAGCTCCAAATTATGGGAACAACAAATGATTTACAGACTGACTGGGGCGAGGGGGGGCCGGGGGGGGGGGATTTTATTAAACCCACCCTCCATGTTATTTTTGTATTTATTTAAAAAAAAAAAAAAATCTGATCAGCCCCCCCCCCCCCCCCCCCCCCCCGCCCATTATCAATCCTGGCCATCCAAGAACAGATAAGCACCAAGAAGGCGGTGATGGAAGTGGGTACGGGGTACAGGGGTGGGGGGGGGGGGGTGAGGGTGGCACATATGGACACCCCCTGTATAAGGAGTTTGACATCCAGAAAACAGCGTCAGTATTTCGGTTCAAAAGAAGCTTTCAAGAGAGGAAGCCATGGCTAAAATAAATACAGCCTGCCGCATCCCCCCCCCCCCCCCCCCCCCCCGACCCCCTAACCCATCTCTCCCCCCCACAGGACCGCCATCTCCGCGCTTGTCGTTCGCATCCTTCCTCCATGCCTTCATTCCAACCTTCAGTCGTTCTTTCTCCTCCTCTTTAACGCTGTCTGCCATCGCTGCGACCGGCTATTTCTGTCTCATCGGACCAGTTCACTTCACAGAGGAGAGAATAACATTGCGTTCCAGTGAGGCTCTGAGCTGGAAGACTGTCCACTCTGCGCGCGTGCTCGAGTGTGTGTGTGTGTGTGTGTGTGTGTGTCTCTGTGTACTTGTTTTTGCTTGTGTGTGTGTATGTATGGGTTTGTGCTTGTGTGTGTGTGTGCGTGTGCGGGTGTGTATCTGTGTGCGTGTGCATGTGTGTGTGTGTGTGTGTGTGTGTGTATCTGTGTGCGTGTCTGTGTGCGTGCGTGCGTGCGTGTGCATGTGTGTGTGTGTGTATCTGTGTGCGTGTCTGTGTGCGTGCGTGCGTGCGTGTGCGTGTCTGTGTGCGTGTGTGTGTGTGCATGTGTGTGTGTGTATCAGTGTGCGTGCGTGCGTGTGCGTGTGTGTGTGTGTGTATCTGTGTGTGTGTGTGTATCTGTGTGCGTGTGTGTGTGTGTGTGTGTGTGTGTATCTGTGTGCGTGTCTGTGTGTGTCTGTGTGTGTGTGTGTGTGTGTGTGTGTGTGTGTGTGTGTGTGTGTGTGTGCACCCGCGCGCGTGTGTGTAACTTGGCAGTGTATCATAATGCCTGGGGACACCTGGGCTCACGGCCCCACAGTTAGAGGTTTGGTAGGTGGGGCGCTGCTGCTACGCCCTCGGGCGAGGCACTCAACTCAAACTGCTTCAGCGAATATCCAGAGATCCCTTTCGTGCACGAAGAACCGTTCGTCTTTTCCCTGTCCATCCCTAGCGACGGCGCCCAAACAGCACGTTTCGCAAAACATTCCCCCATCTCGAATCTGCTGTTCTAACTGCCCGGGCTGATCTGTTCCTCTACAGCACCGTGCGCACAAACAGACAATCTGAAAAGCTTTTCCCACAGGATGTATCTTAACACGTTCTAATTCAGATAGCGCCTGATTAGCCCAGAAATCAACACTCCCAACTTGGTGACAGGACTCTCCATTACATTTAGCATAACATTTCTCTGTTATTGTTTTTCTTCCAAATTCCTCGGCAAAAACGTCGTTTTTTAAGTCTTCATCAGCAGCTTGTTTATGGACAGCTAATGTTCACAAACCTTCTGGCCCCCAAATGTGCCAAGTCCTGAGAGAAATCTCTCCATTGACGAAAGGTTACTTGGGGGGGAAAAAACAAAAAAGTACAAAATCGTGATTCCTAGGAAGGCGATCTTCTCTTCATCCCTTCCTCTTTAAAAAGCTCCGGCCAAGGGGCAATAAACACAAAGTCAAGTTTTTTGAGTTTCGAAGCCGAGTATTTTTTTTTTGACTGACACAGGATTGTTCAATTCTTCCCCTGAATGGCTCCGACTACCTGCCTATGACACATTACCGGCTAGTTCTACACCCCTCCCCTCTGTGCTCTCACTCTCGACCCCCCCCACCCCCCGCATCTTTTAAAACTGTGAAGTGGGCAAAGACAAGCCAAAAAATAAAACCTGGCTTCGCTGTACACTTTAAATATTCACGGCTCAATAGGTTGTGTTTGTCGGTGGCGAACATCGACGAAACGTCCGCGTTTGGCTGCCTCGGTACTAAGAAGAAAGCGCGAAAGAAAGCGTGGAACTAAGAGTTTAAGAGGTGAGCCGTACAGGTGAAGGAGCCTTTTCTCCTCAGCCAGACGGAGGATATCGCCCTCCTAAACCAGAGCTGGAGGAGAAATGAGGTAATACGAGCTTGCGCATCGGTTAACAAAAATGATTGCAGGTCACGAGAACTCACATTAAACACAGAGGCCTGCGGAGTATAAATATTACTCTGGTAATTCTACACCACAGGAAAATGAGTACATACACATGTACAGTATGTTATATATACACTTACGCACACACACACTCGCACGCGCGTGCATACACACACACACACACACACACGCATACACACACACACACACACACGCGCGCATACACACACACACACACGCATGCGCGCATACACACACACACACACACGCATACACACACACACACACACACACTCGCACGCGCGTGCATACACACACACACACACACTCGCACGCGCGCGCATACACACACATGCGCGCGTGCATACACACACACACACACACACACTCACGCACACACACACACACACACACACACTCGCACACACACACACACACACACACACGCACAGAAAATAACTGACTGTGCTTCTTTGGCCTGCCATTTATTATAAACCAATTGTGGGGAAGCGTATGATTTGAAAAATGCCTTCAGATTTATTTTTGCACGGCTTTTTCAAATGAGCTGAGCAATTACAGGAGTGACCACCCCGACGTTTGTTCGTTCTGGGGGGGCCGGGGAGTGAGGGGAGGAGGGGAATCATGTGTGTGTGGGGGGGGGGGCGGGTGGTAGAGGGGGGTTTAGGTAGTTAGTCTTCTTGGCCCTTCCTCAGGCCTACACTCTACTCGCACTGGGCAGCCGGCATAGACTCCACTTGCCAAAAAATCCAGCCCGCCTCCCTCCCCCGCCCCCCCCCCCCCCCCCCATTTTACAGTTTTATTCTCGCTTTCTTAATAAGGTCACCCTTTCTCCGTTTACTCAGAACTGCCAAACCCCCCCCCCTGTGCCGCACAGCACAATGCACAAACATTTGGAACGTCTCGGCAGGCTCGGGCGGGCGGGCGGGGCAGACAGTGAGGACCGGGGCCCTGGGACTGGCAGGGACTGGCACTGCCAACGGCCGCCGCGCCGATTCATATAATTACGGCTATAATTAGCCCTCGCTGCGACCTCGACAGGTACGGCCGGCCCGGATCAGGCGCCCGCCCCGCCGCGGTCCTATTTCACAGCTTATTTCGGGACGAGAGGACGCCCCCGGCCCAATCAGCCCGCTCTCCGGACACCGTTCTCTGTCAGCGCCCTGACCCCAAAAAACTCGCCAAGCTCCACCCTTGTTTTTGGGGTTTTTTTTTTTTTCCTGGTCGGTTTGTTTGCTGTTTGTCATGTAAGCATGAATTAGTAGCTGTTCCTTCTGCGCACAGACAAAGTCTGTGTCCCAGGGTTGTTTTCAGCTGAAATTCTACCAAGCCGCTATGCTTTATGTGTCTGTGCACCTATGCATTTGTGTGTGTGTGTGTGTGTGTGTGTGTGTGTGCATATTAAATATCTATCTCTCTTGCTGTCTGTACACACGTATGTGTGCGTGTGTATCTTTATCTCTCGCTGCCTAAATGCATGTATATGAGCGCGCACGTGCACGAGAATAAAACATTGAAATAAACTGCAGGTTATATTTAGACGTGTAAAAATACGTCTTAAAAATATATTTCAACACCAACGTATAAGAAGCCCCACCTAGGCTTCGGAGCCCCTGGAGCGATGAGTGCTTGGCACGCTCCTGCGAAGCCTACACTTATGTCCTTAAGCAGGAAAGCCACCCTAAATGACGTGCAGTGATCTAAACAAATGACTTACGCTCGCTGACTCTCTTTCAAAGCCAGCTGGATGCGGAGGAGTCAGGCGAGGGGGGGCGGGGGGGGGGGGGGGGAGAGAGGGGTAGGAGGAGGGGGGTTAATTATTCGGTGAGCTTGCCAGCAATCAAGCATTCGACTCTGGCCAGAGGTGCCGCCCGGAGCCTTTGGCATACGTTAGCGTTTAGCATACCTTAGCATTTAGCATATGTTAGCATTTAGCGTCCTTTAGCATTTTATCATACGTTAGCATTTAGCAGATATTAGCATTTCGTTTCCTCTCTTCCTCTCGAGACTCAACCCACAAGTGGCCGCTCGTTCGCTCCTTCAAAGCCATTCTCCAGCGGATGTCTCCCAAAACAGAGCTCGGTTCTGAACCGCTCCATCGTTGAGTCACAGCATTTTTATTTATTTTTTGCGGCTGCGCGTGATGAGATGGTGCGTCCGAGTCAAAAAAAAACAAAACCCCTGACTTTCAGAAGTGACCTTGGTATGCCAACGTTGCCACTTTTTATCTCCTTGTCTTGCAGCCCAATGGCTGAATAAAAAATATCCAAAGATAAATATTACTAAAAGTAGTGGCCTAAAATAAAACATTGCACGCTACAGCGTAACAAGCAGCAGAAATCTTTCCGTTAACGGCATACACAAACAGTGGAATGCGTGCCTTGATTTGACACATTGAAGACGCTCAGCGCTCGAGGGCCAATGAGGAGTAGCGGAGTCGCACGCGCGTGGCTCGCCTGCAAGTGCGGGCTTCCCATGGTGACGTTCTCCCCCCTCGCACCCCCGTCGCAGCGCACCGAGCGTACACACGGGCCCATGAGTTACATCACGTTAGCCGGCTCCAGGACGAACCGAAACGACGGGAGGGTTTCATAACTTTCTCTTTTTTTTTTTTGGAGGCTTCGGCGATAGTGTGTGACGGCACCACGCGAATAAATGGACCAATCAAACTGAGTTTTACAGCAAACGGACCAATCAAACTGGGGTTTACAGCACTGCTGCGGTGCTGAAAGGTCCACAAGCCATGCAGTCTACTTGCATGCAATCCATTCCTACATACATCCATCCATCCATTATCTATATCTGCTTATCCTGGGCAGGGTACATCCATTATCTATATCCGCTTATCCTGGGCAGGGTCCATCCATTATCTATACCCGCTTATCCTGGAGCAGGGCCCATCCATTATCTATACCCTCTTATCCTGGAGCAGGGCCCATCCATTATCTATACCCGCTTATCCTGGAGCAGGGCCCATCCATTATCTATATCTGCTTATCCTGGAGCAGGGTCCATCCATTATCTATACCCGCTTATCCTGAGCAGGGTCCATCCATTATCTATACCCGCTTATCCTGAGCAGGGTCCATCCATTATCTATACCCGCTTATCCTGAGCAGGGTCCATCCATTATCTATACCCGCTTATCCTGAGCAGGGTCCATCCATTATCTATACCCGCTTATCCTGAGCAGGGTCCATCCATTATCTATACCCGCTTATCCTGAGCAGGGTCCATCCATTATCTATACCCGCTTATCCTGGGCAGGGTCCATCCATTATCTATACCTGCTTATCCTGGGCAGGGTCCATCCATTATCTGTATCCGCTTATCCTGTGCAGGGCTCATCCATTATCTATTTCTGCTTATCCTGTGCAGGGCTCATCCATTATCTATTTCCGCTTATCCTGTGCAGGGTCCATCCATTATCTATACCTGCTTATCCTGGGCAGGGTCCATCCATTATCTATACCTGCTTATCCTGGGCAGGGTCCATCCATTATCTATCGCTGCTTATCCTGGGCAGGGTCCATCCATTATCTATACCTGCTTATCCTGGGCATGGTCCATCCATTATCTATACCTGCTTATCCTGGGCAGGGTCCGTCCATTATCTATACCCGCTTATCCTGGGCAGGGTCCGTCCATTATCTATACCCGCTTATCCTGGGCAGGGTCGCGGGGTGCTGGAGCCTATCCCAGCGTGCATTGGGCGAGAGGCTGGACATATTTTTATTGAAATAATCCAAAAACCACGTTCAAGGGTACAACGGCAGTGACAACGCCCGGGAATGGAACCAACAACCTTAAAATCCCAGTTACCTACCCATTATACTACAATGCCATCCACGACCGGCGCCATCAAACTATCTGTGTGAGAGGTCACATCAGATCCCAGGAAAAAAAAAAAGACTCCATGCTTTTCACAACTAGACCAAAAAAAAAAAAAAAAAAAAAAAAAAGCCCCTAAGGGTTTGGTTTTATTTCTTTTTCTTCTTTTACCCGTTTTTCCAGGAATCCTGCGAGCGAGTTGTTTGGCGAGTCACCTTTCTTCTCAGAACCGCGACAGGAACACCGGCGGCCGCGTCACCGTATTTCTGAGAAGTCTGCTGCCGGCGCTTTATCTGGGGTGAGTCACGCTTTTTTTCTTTTTCGCGCAATTACACAACGGCAGGTTCCAGGGAGCGCGAGAGGAGGGGGCCGGCCTCCGGGGGGCGCCAGTGAGCCACGGGGCGGGGCGGGGCGTTGGCGGTAACGCGTTCAGCACCTCGGACAGCTCTCGTCAGGCGGAGGGCCGCGCCTTTGTTTTCGTGCCCCGCCCCGCCCCGCCCCGTCCCGTCCTGTCACTCTGCGCTCTGTTGACTGATCCTCTCTCCCTCCCTCTCTGCCAGCGGGTCCGATCGAATCGGCCAAACCCCAAACTCAAAGAAGTTAATGTAATCTGTGTGTATGTGTGTGTGTGTGTGTGTATGTGTGAGTATGTAATTTACATTGTGAGTTACTCTTGCTAAGACAATCTGCTAAATGAATGTAGTGTACAGCACCATAAATATATTTACCATTCCCATTATTCTGCTGCTATTCTTCTGTGATGCGCCATATAGGCTACATATTTAGCATTAGCATTTTGTTAAGGGAACTTCCAGAGCCAGACTCTGCCGTGCGCAGTGTCCATCCCAAACCCTCCCAAACCCTGCAGCATGGCGCCTCCTCTCCTGGGGCCTGCAGAGCTGTGCATGCAGTACAGCACTGCTCCTTTCGGACGCCAGCAGCTGCCGGCTTTTCCCAGCATGCATCAGGAGCGGGGAGAGCCGACGATGTGGGCGGAGCCCGGCCACAGTCTCCAAAAAGACAAAAACAAACAACCAGGGAGATCGCGGGGGAGTTTCTCTTTTCAAGGCCAGGCAGAGGAATGCTTCCTTTAAATAAAAATAACCGCCCCCCCCCCCCCCCCGCCCTCCCCACCACCACCTCCTTCTTCTAATCTGTGGTTCATTTCAGGAGAAGAGGAAAAAATAATAAAAACGTTAGCGCGGGAGACAATAGATGAGAGGGACCTCAGAACTGCGACGGCGTCCCCGGCTTCCTCCAAGGCGCCGAGAGACCCAGCGGAGTACGCGTCCCGCGCGCTCGCTTGTTCCTCGCGGGGGAGGGGACGGAGGAGGGGACGGAGGAGGGAGGAGGGAGGGGGGGGGGTGAGGGGGGGGAAGAAAGGCATTTCCTTACCTGCTTTTTCTTGTAGAAGCCCTTTTTGTCGCAGTTGGGTATGCGGAAACCCCGGGGATTCAGGACGTTCGTGATCTTGAGGCTGTTCAGGATGCTCTCCATCTCTCTCCGGCAGGGGCCCTGCGCAAAGCGAAAACCAGAAGGCCCGATTTTTTATAAAGCGGGGGGGGCATCGCCATGGGAATCTTGGAGTGGTGGCGGGGCGGGGTGGGGTGAGGGAGGGGGGGGGGGGTAAGGGGTGCAGGGGAGGAAGGGGGTGGCGTGGTTGTGATTTCTCATACTGCCAAAAAGCCAAGGTCGGGAATGTGTGTGAGTGCAAGAGAGGAGGAGGAACGTGAAAGGAAACTTCCACGCACAGCAGGACAGCAGTGCGGTACCTTCTCTACGCTGCCCCCTGGTGGACAGATGTTGGCACGCACGTTTAAAGGAGACGAGCTTTACAGTGCAGGACCATCGCCCGAACTACACCCTAATCCCTCACCCCTATTTCCCCTCACACACACACCCCCCCCCCCCCAACCCTGCCCCGGCCCACAATTCCCGAATGTTCCTCCCCTCACTAACGACCTCGCGAAAGCGAATTTGTGCCCCGTGGACTTAATGGCAGCTCTCTTTCAAACCCCCTCTCAAAACTTACAAAAAAAACCAAAATTACCTGTGGTTAAACCCAAACTGATTTATGCTTTACGGCAACATGTAATTATTCTTTTCTTTTTATTGCATGACAACAACAAAAAAATGAAATAATTACATTTTCTTAAGAAAAAATAAAAAATAAAAAATAAAAAATTACCCACAGGCACAGTGCTGACTCAGCAAAAAAAAAACCCGTCGTTCTTTTTGGAAACGGAACAGGAACTAACCGCCACTTGGAACTCGGAGTTACATTCAGAAAGTCCCGCGCTGCTGCTTTCACGGGCACCCCGGGTGGGGGGGGAAGGGAGGGGGGGGGGGAAGTTCACGGAGGACTCAGGGGCCACCTCCTCCAGCAGCCACGGTGATCAACAGGAGCCCTCACTGCCGTCTCCACGGAGACGACTCGCGGGACGGCGGTGTTGGGGGGGGGTGATCGGGGGGGCGGGAAGGCCCAACACGGCCAGCACACTCCAGCCGCCCCAGAAAAAGGGGGAGGGGGGGGCGGGGCATACGGGAGGCAGTTAGTGTTTACACAGGGCGGGGCGCTGATGTGAATTTCATTACCAACACAAGGAGGCTTCCCATAATTCATCAGCAAAGGGTTGGGGGCGAGGAGGGGAGGGGAGGGGTGGGGGGGTGGGGGCGTGAGCTTAACCGCAAAGTCACATCAAACGGACGGGCCCTGCGGTTAATACATTAGACGAAACATGTGTTTCGCTTCCAGGAAGGCCGACGATAAATACGATTAACCCTTCAGTTACTGGCACTCGGTTAGCGCCGTAAAACACCGACTGCACAGACGCAAACACATCAAACACATATACAATACACACACACACACACACACACGCATATACGCGCACACACGCTCTCTCACACACATACACAGTGCACACGTACACACAAACACACACACATACGTTTCACGCATATCTGTTTTATGAATATCATACAAACAGGAGAAAGCAGATAGGGGTATAGGGTTATATATACAGATGGGATTGCAGTATAAAAATGTGGCAAGGTGGGGAATTGAGCCCTGGGGGGTGAGGGTGGGGTGTGGGGGGGGAGGGGCAGCGGGTGAGTCTGCCTACGGGTGGGAAGACTGCCAAACACACACTGCACGGCATGGACGGTCTCCCATGTGTGTATATTCTGCTCTTTCTGTAGCGTGGATCCGACAGCGGACCACACAACACCGGGAGCGCCGGTGGCTTCACATCTGTTGCGGCGGGGGGGGGGGGGGGGGCAACCCTGATGCATTGTGGGTCCATGCAGAATCACGGAAGCCTGCACTGCTGTTTGCACAACGGGCGTGATGGTTCGGCACATACGCACGCTCACACACACACACGCACACACGCTCACACACACGCTCACACGCACGCTCACACACACGCTCACACACACGCACGCACGCACGCTCACACGCATGCCCACGTGCACGCACACTCACACACACACACACGCACACACGCTCACACACACGCTCACACGCACGCTCACGCACACGCACACACACACACACACACGCGTGCACGCACGCTCACGCACGCGCACACACACACACACACACACACACACACACACACACGCACGCGTGCACGCATGCACGTTTCATCTTACAGCGCAGGCACACGCTACCTTAAGGCACAGACAAAAGAACAGAGAAGGTCAGGGCGTGCCACATTCTCTGCAAATCCTGCTCTGAGCTGCAGCTCTGGGTTTCCTATCCAAGCTGGTTTTACAGCACAGGGCTTCTGTGTACTCCTCTAATCTGGCCAAAAAGCAAGGGGGGGCGGGGGTTATGGTGGGGTGCGAGGGGTGGGGGGGTGGGGGGGTGGGGGGGGATGGGGATTGGGGGGGGGTGCCACGGCGCACATAATTCATCGTTTGTGCGGCACAAGCAGGCGGAACGACCTTGCAGAAATATGACGGGAATCTGTGGAGGCTGCTCACCCGTCCATTCCCCCCTCTCCACACTCCACACGCCACACTCCACTCCCCCCACTCCCCCCACTCCCCCCACCCCCCCCACCCCACCCCCCCCCCACCCTCCCCCCAAAACCTTTCAACAGCTCCCAGAATCCCCGGCATGACTGTCGATACTCACATACTCCGTCTCGCGCTTGGACTCCAGGGAGAAGTTGTGCATGTCCGCGCTGAGGCCGCTCGACACCGACTCCACCCTGTGGCTCTGCGACTTTCGGGACAGCTCCTTCAGGATCACGTCCCCTTTGGCGTGATGGGGGGGCCCCTTGGTTTCGGGGACCCTGTGGGCGCTCTCCAGGCCTTGAGACCCCGTGCCGTTGGTGCCCCTGTCCTCCTCCGAGCCCCTGCTGTTCTCTAGGCCGACACAAGAGGAGCGCCTGTGTTATTTTTGCTTCTTCTTCTTCTTCTTTTTTTTTTTAAAACAAATCTTCTGCTTCACGAACGTTTTCTCACCGCCAGTTTAAACTTCAGCATAAATTAAAGGTGGGTTATTATTTTGTTATCTCTCTCTCTCCCTCTCCTACTTCCTGCTGCAGTTCTCATTGAGATCTA
Source organism: Anguilla anguilla (assembly GCF_013347855.1). Classification (NCBI taxonomy): domain Eukaryota; kingdom Metazoa; phylum Chordata; class Actinopteri; order Anguilliformes; family Anguillidae; genus Anguilla; species Anguilla anguilla. The sequence continues at coordinate 64,654,871 of NC_049204.1, forward strand.
CATACACTGCGTGCCTATACTTATATGATTTATTACATATACCGTGTATATATATATATATATATATATAAACAGTCACACCCCACTGGAGTCTTTTCAAACCAGAGAAGCAAAGTACTCTGAGTCACCCAGCCAACTAATAAACAGTAACATAACTATTTAACATCAACAAATCCTCCGTTCCAGAAGGCACATTTCCAAGTGTACTGAAAGAAATGAGGAAAGTTATTTATAGGCCACTGGCAAAGGGTTCTTGACAAATCGTTAAAGACAGGGCATCGACCACCTGACCGGACAGTCGCAAATACGGTGCCTAAAAATAGGAAAGAAGCAGAACCGAGGAAATTACAGACCCATTAGCCTTACGTCTATACCATACAAAATTATACAGCCAGGTCTATATGGGCCCCTTGTGAATGCCACTCGGGTAGAGATATTTCTAAGTGCGGTCTCTAAACTTTAGAATAAGAAAAAAAAAAGGACAGACACACGCAAGGTGAATGAGTTTGCAGAAGACGTTGCTGAATGTGAACGGAAGCCCGGCGGGGTCAGATCGACGGGCCGGGCCGGGAACGCGCACTACCCGTGAGCTAACTCAGCTCAGCCGGCTGAACTCATAGCGCGGGCCAACCGGTGCCTCAGCTGCAGTTGCTGTCCTTAACCGACTTCAGCGAACGACTCTGCCCGCGGCACTCCGCTCAAAACAAAGGAGAAAGAAAAATAATTAAGATGACTTTCTGCGCACGGAGGTAAAAAAAAAAAAAAACAAGGTTGTTGCCAAACAACACCTGTCATGACACTCAACCGCATATGATGAATTTTCATTATTTATTTTATTGAAGATTGATGTCGAAGAAAAACCATCAATCAGGCCTGCTCCACAGTGGGGTGGAATTGTCTGTGACATTTATGAGCGAACACCTGGAACACTGTGGAACACGAACACCTCTGCCCGTCCTTCGCAATGCAGGACAGAGCAAAAATGCAGGGGTTTGCACGGAGGACCCAAAAAAGGACCCCCTCCTCGGCCAATTGGCGGCACCTGATTTTCACGAAAGAAAAGAGAAGACGGCACAGACACAAAGACTCATGGGAGATGAGACATGTGACCTGGGCCTGGGACGGTGGGGGGGGGGGGGGGGGGGGGGGGGGGAACCTGGTACAGCCAAAGCTGCTGCTGCCTCCAAATTAGCCCAGAGATCAAGACGGGGGATTTTTCTGAATAAGTAGAACCAGATTTCAGACAAACAAGCCGACGGGGGAGAGGCAAGGCTGTGGGACATGTGGCCAGCAGCGCAGCTCTGCACTCCAGCTCCATCAATTAGTATCCAGGCAACGGACCAGCCCACTAGGGTCGAACGCCCTCCGATTGTCACCCTTACCGCTCCCCACTTGAAATAAAACTACATCGAAAAACAACAACAACAACAACAACAACAGTGTAAACGCACGGCTGTTCCTCTTACTTTGAAAACGTAAACGAGCAGCGCGAATAGACAGAGGTCCACAGAATTGGATGTATTTGGATGCCTCGATGGTATCAATATTTATTTGCAATGTAAACTTTTTACATGTCTGCTTCGCCATTTAAAGGTTTTTAACTTCTTACTTCATTTGTTTGTATAATATGCGCCAAGTAAACAATTTGAAATTCAGCGGGCAAACTCATTAAAAAAGATGGGAGTAAGTAGAGGCCTCTGCTTGTTGGCAAGAAGTCTTGAAACCACTTGAGGTGCAATTATCTACTTCCACCAGAGGGGGGAGAAAATTTGAGCGCTCTGTGGTGAAGGTCTGACAGTTTCAATCATCAATCTATTCGCTGGTTCATTCATCTAGCCTCCCAGCTATACAGCAGGAGGCCGTAACGCTGATCTCAGCGGGGGATGACTTTGTTTATGTAACTTTTCCAACAACCATTACAGAGACAATTTACAGACAAGACTATGCGCATACTACATAGGATACAGTTATCGGGAGATACGCCATAAATAGATATTACACGTCACACGAGTAAAAAATAAAATAAAATGATTTAAATATAATGCAGCCCACGATCCCAGACTGCGGATGGAAACCAGTGGAAATGATGCACACACCAAAATAAAAAAAAATCAACAAGTGGTCTAAGAGAAATATAAATTACTAGGTTTGCGAAAATGCTTTTTTAAAAAGGACGCTGCTCACTGCCAATAGCCACTGTCACAGACCTGCATTCAGCTACTTCGGCTCATTATTGTGGCTACTCTAAATTGCTAGGGGACAAGTCGGTGTTGACGTCACTGACATCTGAAAACACAGTGGGACCGAGTCGCTGATTCCCCCCCGGTGCCGCCATAAGATCGCATGATCACGGCCCTGCTAAGGCCCTTAAGCCTAAAGCATCCTCGTGCACATTTCCACCGCTCTGTCATCCTGGATCGCAGCGCACGCTCTCACAGACACGCGCTCCTCGAACCCTCGCCTGACAGCCATCCCACGCGCAGCAGCCAGAAGATATGGCTTTTAAAAGGCACGCTTGTTCTTTTCTCTTTTTTTTTTTATAGAGGAAATGTTATGGCACAAAACCACAAGCACACTGTGTCAATGATGCAATTTTTGTTCTTCGCCTGCACCTCTGCCTGCCTGCTTGCACAGGGAACGTAAACTGTTTGTTAATAATTCATCTTCTGGCGAGAAATGGGCCAGAGAAACGCAATTCAGAAATACGAATCTTCATGCGTCTGCCCCCTGCTATATTTAACTGAATGTGGCACACACTAACGATTGGTTAGACAAAGCCAAAATTCAGTGCACACCACACATTCAATAGCGTGTGTACGCTGGTGTGTGTCCATGCACTATATATATATATATATATACACACACACACATATATATATATATATATATATATATAAACGGACTAGTGTAGTGGCTGAAAACACTGACATAACTATCATATCATTTTCCCACGCCATTTTGCACATTTTTTATTGTTGCAAGTTGTGTTTAAAATGGTACGTTCAATTATGCCAACTTTTATGTACAACAGGCGCCCTGCTAGAAAGTCAATGTAATTACTGCAATATATATATATATTTTTTTTTTTTAATAACGCGCCTAGATTCGCTGGGTGCTATATCGTCCAAGAACCTTAGTTTTATTTTCAAGACATTCCTATTTTGCACTGCTTCTATGAAGGTCTCTCTCTCGTTGGCACATAAGAATTTGAGGATAGCAAAACGTTGCCATTCAAGTTCTATATATGCTGTTTCTTTCTATTTAATTCAACAGCGCACAGCACTGTTAGAGATACTTCGCCGGAGGCACAAATCGCAAGGCAATTATCTTCCTCATAAAGTCTGTTCATAACTGACACGCTTCCAACTTGTAGCTATATATTACTCTCTTTTTCTGGCCTGTCTAATTAATATGCATCAAGCCATTAATTTCACATGAGTAATTCCCATGAAAACAAAAGCAACATTCTTATTCTAGTGACGCAGCACAGTGCCTCGCGCATGCAAGATCAGCTACAGCTAACTTGGGTGTCAGCACGCACGAGCTAGCGCATTGACTCTATTTCTTAGAAAACCACTGTATACAAATATTAGCTGTAACACTATGACCGTAGCGAATATGAGCCGCCTACCTTGTTTATGAACTGGCAGCAAAATGCCGCTGAGTTTTTTGGAAACTGCGCTGGAGCACACTCCCCGTCCGTCCAGTAAAGCTTGCAATGGCTTGATCTCACCCGGCTGGTGTTGGCAAGTCAAACCAGAGCCGCACCTCCCCGTGTACACTCCACAAGGCTGTCCCTCGGTAAGTGCGCAAGTCATGCAGCAGCCGCAGCCGGGCTCGCGGACGATCTCGGTACAATCTTTGGGCAACGGTTTGCACTGTCCCAGTGCTCCCGCGTTACAAGGTTCACATCGCACCACCGGCCCAACTGCCTCCGCCAGCCGGGAGAGTATTGCCAACGCGGCCGTCAGACAAAGAACGCACAGCCTGGATATCATGGTGACAGGTTAAACACAAAGGGAATAGTATGCGAGTTGTCACGCGGGCTTAAGTGGACTTTTTCTACCACAGAGCGCAGGCGAGCCTTCTCCATCTGTATTTTCTTGCGCTCGAACTTCTCGTTATATACAGCCAGAAAAAAAAGCGGCCGCAAGTCACACCCCTCCGTATGAATAATGTAAATCGAAGGCTCCGGTTTAGGGAGCACTTGCATCTTCCGATAGTTTGTGAAATGTGAACAAATTAATGTAATTTATCGTTTTGGAGTGCGTCAGCTCTGCACCTGGTGTCTTTTTACAGGCTATTGTTTCGGGAACTTAGAAATGGGAGATGTCTGCAATATTGTAGTTTTATAATCAGTTGAAATTTCTCGCCATTGGAACAAATAAGTGATTTGCAACTATTGATTTTGCAGGATGTTTATAATTATGAGCATGTTTCCAATATACAATGCAACATTTAGATGCAAATACATGACGTGTAGCAATCAAGCCAAATTATATTATTTAATTCATTTCCATATTTACTTCGACAAAGCTAAAACAAACAAACAAAAACGTAAAGTACATTTATGAGTGATTAACCTCGATATTATCATTATGTGCGAACATAGTGTGAGCAGCACGTTTGGATAAAACCACGATTTATAAAAGGTGCAGTTTTTTTTTTTGCGTTGCAAGAAGGCAGGTGGAAATTAGAAACGACCCCCTGCATATACTACCGGTGAACAAGCTCGTTTTAATAAAATGCAAACGGCATCTGTCATCTCGGGACAGAAGACACGGAGGTTTCCCACGTGGTTCTTGCAAGTCATTGCTTCATGAAATTCAGTTTCACATAATATTATTATTATTATTATTATTATTATTATTATTATTATAACAATGTGATTCATTTATTTGTTGTCCTTTATGAATCTCAACAGTTCTGATAATATAAAAAATCACAGAGTTTGGTTTGTCAGGCGCTAGTCTCTGATTTGTTGCAACCTGTAGTGGACCAACCCCAGTAGAAAGGCACAGGTAACTCAAGGTGTTCTAGCTGCTGTTCCTAGGAGGTGGCCTGGCTCTGGATCGGATTGGTCCGGTCTGGCTCATGGGATAGCGCAGTCCTTGTCATCATTTTTGGGCTGAACCAGGTCAACGCTGAACAGATTGATTCCGATTTCCAAGTGTGCCAAGTGCAAGAGCAGAATGAGGCCCGAAACTCTTGAGATACATTTTTCTATTACAGTGACGAGGTGCCAGGGGAGTCGTTTCATTTTAAAGTCTTTCTGAAAGAGATACTGTTTATTTTTTATTTTTTTATTCCCCCCAATGCACTGGAATCGTGCAAGATCATAGACGTGGATTCCCAACCAGTGCAACCTATTACCCAAAATGTCAGCCAGCTTATACAACCCCCCAAGCCCCCGCCCCCCGCCCCCCACCCCCCCCCCACTCCCCGGGTCAGGAGCTGCTGCAGGAAGCTGCTGACCTTACTTACCTGTTCCTGACTGCTGGCCGGCACTAGCCGGGTTGAAAAGGACCCTCACATTTCAAACTATTAGCAAAGTACACCAATAGATTTCTGCAAACCCCAGCAACAGTCTGTCCTGCAAAGGTAGCCTACCCCGTACCACCTTCCCCCCCCCCCCCCCCCCCCCCCCCCACCCACCCAACCCCGCACCCCACTGCAATAACAAGCACAAGCGGGGTTATAAATTGAAAAAACAAGGCAATCAGTGTTCGCCATTGTGCGATTTCCACCGGTGTGGCGGAAAAGTGTTGAGACTGCGAGATGAATAACAAGCGGTGAGGTGAGGGAGGCATCACCCCAGGGCAGCGATGGAAAATGGCCGCCGTTGATATTACCTTTCCTGTTACTCTGCAAATTCTTTTTCGTTCAAACATAGCAAGTCGTGTTATGTCTTCGTCCGAAAAAGAAACACATTCTGTCTTTTTTCTGGGTCCCTAAAACAACTTTCCAGCGAAGCTGCACTTTTCTTTTTTTTTTCTGCCTTTAAGAATAAATACTCTATATCTGGCAATCTAATCATCGCAATGCTCATTTCCTTGCTCCGCAGTCAGACGCACAATGAATTTTTTATTCTAGAACCACAGTCGCTAAATGGACAGTTATGTTTTTCCAGCTGTAGAATGAGCTGAACGAGAGCTGGCCAAAGCAGGATGTTTATGGGAGAGAGAGAGAAAAAAAAGAATAGAAATGTAGAAAAACAATCTAAATTACATGCCAACTTCTCCCTCCAAGCCTCAGATAGAACTCAGTTGTCCATTCTCATCCAATTTTTCATAAAGGAGCAAATTTTCACTAAATTTTTCTGTTTTTCTTTTGTTAATCATCAATTCGAAATGCAAATTCTGCAAAGTAATGCCTTTTTGTTTTTTTATAAGCGAACAGGAGCTTCACCAACATTCACATAATACAAGTTTTTTTTGTTTTGTTGTTAATATGCGGTTTCTGGCGAGTGTAAGGGACGAAGTGTACTGTTGCAGAAAGCTGCATTGTGGAGACGGGCAAGCAAGCCAGACGCCACGCACACGTCCCCCCCCCCCCCCCGTCCCGTCCTGTCCCCTCCCTGTCCTGTCCCCGTCCCCCAGTGGCACGTCACACCGTTCGGCACGCGTTCCAAATCCGCACACACCCCCGCACACACCCCCCCCCCCCCCCCCCCACCGTGTCATCGCATCAGCCTTGACCTCGTTGCGCAACCTCTGCTTGGCGCGGGCCACGGTAACCTCCCTCTTGATGAATAGTTTTAATTTTATCTTCCGGCATAATCCAAGGAGCCTTTTTTTTTTTTTTTTTTTTCTTCTTCAAATAAAAAAAAAGACATTAAAAAAAAAAAAAGAAAAACGTAACACAACCGCCAACAGGCAGCTGCGGTCGCGGCTGCAGGGAGACGAATGGGCCTTGCGCTAACGACTTTTCCCGCTGGTGCTGCTGCCTTCTCCGGGGCGGCCTGCAGGAGCCCAGGTCAGCAGCGAGGGGCGGTTGAAGTGCCCCCCCCCCCCCTCCTTTTCGGCGACCGGGGCGGGGGGACCCCATGATGGCCTGGCTCTCGGGTACATTAGTACGGGTTGGCAGAGCGCCCCCCCTCCCCCTCGCCCACTGGGTGTGTACCTGGGGGGGGGGGGGCACTTTGTGATGATGAAAGTCTGGAAAGAGGTCACCCTGGGCACCCTGACATTTACAGGAGACAGGAAACAGGACAAGATGACAGTCGGGGGTTAGGGGGAGGGGTGGATATCATGATTTTGAAGATTCAGGAAGATGCAATGCAGGGCTCTGGTCTGTTGGTTTTCAACGGTGCCCAGCACTTGATGAATTGATTTTTTTTTAAAAACTCGATTACACAGCTAACTCACCTAGCCTGGGTTCTTGGGTTCGAAAAACAGTAAGTTGCCACAGAGCAGCAGACTCTGTGGCAAATGTGGTTGGCAGGCCCCTGGTACAACAGTTGTCACAGTTGTGGGGCAGCAGTGTAGTGTAATGGCTAAGGAGTTTGTCTTGTAACCTAAAGGTCACAGGTTCGATTCCCCGGTACCCTTGTACCCCGTTGTACCCTTGAGCACGGTACTTAACCTGCATTGCTCCAGTATATATATCCAGCTGTATAATTGGATACCATGTAAGTCGCTCTGGATAAGAGCGTCTGCTAAATGTAATGTGATGTAGTTGATGTGGGGTGTGTGCTATCAGGAAACCAAGGGGTGTGTGACGGAATTATGTTGTCAGTGGCACAGTCGTTGTGAATTTGGGGGTGAGGGAACCTCTCTGGTCGTCGCCGTTGGTGGTGATGTAATGTACAGCAGGGGGTTCCAGGCTGAGGCTCAGGAGACTCGTAGATCCTTCGCATTTTTTGTTGTTTTCTTTCTTTCAAACTGGCAGCCAGTTCAGCTGGTCCAGGGAAACAAGATTGTGTGGATAACCAATCATTGACTTCAACCCTCGTGTTGTCCTCAGGGTCGAAAATGACCCTGTTCTGAGTTTAACGGCAGAGAAGCTCCTGAAATTTAATTTTTTTCATCATGAAATTTGATTACTTTCCCTGCAGTTGACCCTGCCATTAGAGAAAGTTAAACATTTTTGTTCATATTTTTTATAAAAGTGCTCTGTCAGGGAACATAGATTGTCTTATGAGTCTTTTTTTTAGCCTGCAGTTATAAAATCAGAAGCCATAACAAAAGTTAAGCACCACAGATCTATTACAGCAAAAAATCAATAATGATGTGTGTTTTCTAGTAAAAACAAGTGGTGTGGACTGAAGAATGTCTCTCCAGACTGTGAAGTAGGAAAACAGTTATTCATGGATTTATTGATGAGTGACAGGTTGTTTCTGCATGAAAAATATTGATTTAGGGTTTTTTTGCCTTGTGGACAAGGGGTGCATGCATAGTATGAAGACAACACAAGAGTTCAATGCATCTCATAGTTACTGAAACACAGCAAAAGCCTTCCCAGAAGAGCGGAGGTTGTTACAGCGGCAAACTCCATATTAATGCCCATAATTTTGGATGAGATGTTAATATGCCAGATGTCCACATACTTTTGGCCACGTAGCGTAGTTTTGTCTCATCACCAGGCAAACGTCCTGTTTAAATAAATTGACCACGGTTGCCTTTGGCTGGCACTGCATTAGTTCAAAACCAAACAAGAATTGATCTCAATTTGATCTTATTGACAACTTATTGACAACTGAATTAGCAGGTTGAGGTCCCCTACGAATTGTGACACCACCCCCTCTCGGCGAAGAGAGAAATTAGGTCTTTCAGCCGGGGACCGTGGCATTTTCGCTCGGGTTTGTTAATTGTGCTTCTCGCAGTTCGGAAAGAGGCACCTGCTCAGGCTTACCCGCGCGTTGCCGTGGCCACCCCGACCCAGGTCACGTGACCGATTCCCACGCGTCGGCCGGACGAGAGTGTCTCAGGACTCAGGCTGCATTCCCGCCGCGCTTCGGAGTGTGATGACACGTCGGGAGAAAGCAATAAGAGTGTTATTACTGTGCGCATATTTGCGTCTATTTCTGTTCCGGATGCATCCGGCCAGGGAGGGCCATGGCTTTTGAAACCATGCAGCAGACCTCCACCCCCACCCACCCCCCCCACCCCCCCCCACAGTATAGAGTTGCCTATAACCAGCTCTCGATGGTTTATGAACGTTAGAAATTCACGCAGAGACAGACGCGGCTGCGTTCTCATCAAAGTACGTGGAGCGGAGAAGAAGGGCAGTGGAGAGGTGGTTTTTAAATTTTTTATTTTTTAACGCCAGTGCTGCGTTAACGGCGACCATAAAACTGTGGAAACACAAGGGCTGTCCTTCTGGCCTTTTGACCCGAGATGTTTGCCTCAGTGTGAACAGGAGCTGTTTTTTTTTTTTTTTGACGTTATCTCTGACCTCCTTCCCGTGAGCTGAGGCCACAGCGCAGCCTCTGATTGGCTCGTTTTCTGTTTCTCCTGCACAGTGACGCCAGGAGAGGCCGTCTACCGTGCAGTCTGTAAGTATTTGGACAGCGACACGGGTGTTGTTGTTTTGGTAATCAAACGGGCCGTAATTCCTGTACGTTTCACCCAGAATGAGTCTGAAGACCTTCAAATTGAAACTGGTTTGTGTGCACTTTAACCTCGTATTCATTGTTTAATTCCAAATCCAACGTGCTGGAGTACAGAGCCAAAAAATAAAAATAATCACTGTGCAAATACTAATGGACTGTGCTGTATATGCATTGTGTTGTTATTGGTCTTTATTGGCCTTTATGGTCAAAGCCAGTGACACATATTATACTGTATTATACCTGTGTCTATGCCTACATATTGTATACGTGTGTGTGTGCATGTGTGTGTTTTCGTGCGTGCATGCACGCACGCATGTGTGCATGTGTGTGTGAGTGTGTGTCCGTGCGTGAATGCTTGCATGTGTAGAGTATGTGTGCATGTTTGTGTCTGTGCGTGCATGCTTGCATGTGTACAAAATGTGTGCGTGTATGTGTGTGTCCTTGCGTGCATGCTTGCATGAGTACAGTATGTGTGTGTCCTTGCGTGCATGCTTGCATGAGTACAGTATGTGTGTGTGTGTGTTTGTGTGCATGCTTGCATTTGCACAGTATGCACAAGGAGGAAGATATTGGCTCTTCTCTTTACCTGCTGAGGTTTTGCGATTACGTCACAGGGCTTGGAAAGCACGACCGAGCCCTCTGACACGAGAGCGAGCATTAAAATCGGGGATTAAAAAACTGGATTCTGGCAGCCAACTGCCTCACACCTCTCGGCAATCCACCAGCTCGGTTGCAAAATTGTTCTGCGGGAGGAGCGCTGTTCGTTGCACGGACACCACAGGGCAGCGCACAGGTGACTGCTGACTGCGGTTGGGTGGGAGAGACGCTCACCTGTCTTACAGGTAATGCTGTTGGCGGCTCGGTCTCTGAGGCTCCAGGCCACAGCCGAGCGCTGCTGCTGTGACCCAGTTTCAGGTGTTTTTGGGTGGCGGGGGGCGCTGAAGGCTGCTGGCCACCTAGGGGGGTCCCCACATAATGCTGATGTGCGTGCGTTTTGCACCGAGAACTTGTCACGACACAACGCAGGCCGCATGTCCCCTCCTCTTTTGCGCAGAAAGGCAGCAGACCAAGGATCCTCTCCTTCTCCTCCTGATCTATTAACCTTCACTTAAAGACAGTCGGGATTCATTCTGTTTTTTCATCGTTTGAGGGAGGTCTTTTTAAATTTATTTTGGCCGGTTCCCACGGCTTAAGAGTCACAGGTTCCACTCTCGGCTACGCTATGTCGTTTGTCTGTTATAACCTGGACATTTGCATTAAATAGAGCAGATTTAAGATCGCGTCCGTTCTGCACCTTCCTGACTATGGATTGCATTTGAAAAGTCATCTTCATTTCTTCTCTGAAGTCCAGACAATGTGCTTGAAATGTATTTTTTAAAATTAACTAGTTAACTAGCAAAAATAGTTTTCTTTATAGCGCAACCATACTTGCCATGGATCATTGTGTCATGGCATTAGCGTTTAATTTATAATTAGGCCTACAATAAATATTATCTTTTGTTTTTGTGGAACTAGATTGTGATAACTCACGTTGCATTACATTCAGTTGTGCCATTAGAAGGTTGCCTTGTTCACTGAGGCGCTAAATTTCACAATTTAAAAAAACCTCTTGCACAGATGCTGTGAATCTGGCACTGCTTTTCATGCGAGTTTTCACAGTTATTTATCGGTTGAGCACTCACAGAGAACGGCGTCAGGTTGAATAACCTCCCCCCTCCCCCCCTCCATTAAATATAGATAATCACAATGCTTTCATTAAAATTATCGAAGGCCTTGTGCCTGCCTTTCAAGCAAAGCCATTAATTATTGATTTTCGGCAACCCCCCTGCTTTTTAGGAAAGTGATATCTGCTTTCGCCAAAATCGATTTTGGCGGCGAACACGTCCTCCGGGGGCTCCTTTCCATCGCACGACACCGTTAACAAAACATCTGGAAGGATGTTCCCCCGAAAAACCTCCAAACATCCTTTAAGCCGGCCCGAGTCAGGGGGCGGCGGCGAGCACCCGCTTGCAGTTGCTCTTTTGCTCATGTGTTTCGTCTTACAAGGGATCGCCCGAAACATCTGTCCCGAGCTCCCGGCCTGGAGGGGGGGGGGGGGCGGTGGGGGGGGGGCTGACCAGAACAGGAAGACGGAAATGAAGAAAGGATGCGGACAGACACCGAATGGAAAAAGAACAGACGACGTACAGTATGGAGGGAGAGGATAGAGGGAGAGGCAGAAGAGAGGAAGTAAGCATGAGAGCGTGAGGGAAAACAGGAGGAGGAAAAGATGAATTGAGGGAAAGAAAGTGAGAGGGGTGGGTGAGACGGGGATAGGAAAAAGAGAGTGAGAAGTACGGTAGAAAAAGGAGAGGAGAGGAAACAAATGTTTGGAGTGGTTGCAGACACAGCAGAAGAGGAGGAGAGGAGGGAGAGAGAGGGGGATGGGGAAGAGGCAGAGCGAAAGGAGGCGCACGGAGAGAAAGATGGTGCTGATTGTTTATTTTGTGTTCTGGGAGGAGCTTGCACACGAAGAATACAGATAACAGCTAATCTCGGGGAGGTGGGGTGAGGGGCAAGAACAGCCTGTGCAGCCAACACAAACTCTAATTGGTCAAATATTCAGTGGAGTGATACAAGTTGGGTCCCAGTTTGGTCCTGGGCAGGCATGCGTCTATGTGTGTGTCTATGTGTGTCTTGGTGTGTTGTGTTTGTGTGTGCATGTGTCTGTGTTTATGTGTGTCTGTGTGCATGTGTGTCTAAGTATGTCTGTATGTGTGTGCGTGTGTGTCTAGGTGTGTCTGTGTTTGTGTGTGTGTGTCTGTGTGTGTGCATGTGTGTGCACTGTAAATGTGTCCGTGAGTGTGTGTGTGTGTGTGCATGAGTGCATGTGTGTGTGTTTGTGTGCATGTGTTTGTGTATCTGTGTGTGTTTGTGTGCAGTGTGTGTGCACTGTAAATGTGAGTGTGTGTGTGTGTTTGTGTGCATGTGTTTGTGTATCTGTGTGTGTTTGTGTGCAGTGTGTGTGCACTGTAAATGTGAGTGTGTGTGTGTGTTTGTGTGCATGTGTTTGTGTATCTGTGTGTGTTTGTGTGCGGTGTGTGTGCACTGTAAATGTGTGCGTGAGTGCAGACTGTGGGTATTTCTCACATATAAACGTGTGCTCCCCAGGTGTACTCCCCAGGTGGCTCGCCATGTCAGCGCCTGGAGGCCAACAGGTAACACCGTCACCCAGGGAAACGCTTTCAGGCCCGCTGACACTTCCTTGGGCCCGCGCCAGCCCCAATCTGTCAACGGGAGCTCTCCGGGACACACGCACAGGCTGCCACAGAGCCGGGCTGGGAGCAGCTCCTGCAGGCTGGGTCCCACGTGATCGGCGGGAACCGAATCCAAGCACATTCCATCCCGGAAGGTGGGTGGGAGGGAGCTGTGGAAGCCGCTCGTGTGATTGACGGACGCAGCCTAGAATAGGGGGGGGGGGGGGGGGGGGGGGGGGGGTCCTTCAGCCCTGGCGTTGGAAGGTCACTGGGTGTGCTGGTGCTGGTGTTCTTCACTGTTAATCAGCCCTTGCTTGAATCAATTAAAGCAGTCAGTTACACTGGTTTAACTCACCTCACCAGGTTTCACCAGCCCTTAACCCATTTTAGGAATGTTATTTCAAAGTTTTTACGATGTTCTAGGAGCTCCACTGCTTTCAGTTACCAGCAGCGATTGTTACATCACCATTAGAATGTTCAGTGAAGAACATTCTAGTCGCATATTTGTGACCTCTCACACTTCAAAGGGTTAATCGGTTGTTGACTCTTAAAGTGATTAATTACAAAAATCAGTGGATTTCTCAGCCCTCCATAACCTGGGCTGGGGACCCCTGGTCCAGAATCAGCTCAGTTCCAGCAGCCCTCTTGGAACACGGTTAGTGGCCCCTAAGTCTAGAACGGACCACTGGCCCAAATCCCTGAGTTCATCGCCAATACGCACGGCGGTGAGAGCGTGTTGCCGGCTTCTGCCGCGAGTCGCCGGTAATGCCACCCTGCGTTTTTTTTTCCCGTGCGGCTGCTCTCGAGCCTCGGTGGCGGAGCGAGAGCGTGTTTTTATTGCGTGCAACAAGGCCGACCGCAATAATCCCTGTGTGAAACAGGATTGGATAGCCACGAGCCAGAAAGGAGGCGAACGGACCGTTTTTGGGTGATGTCACCCCGCTGGGGACTTGTTAAGTGCTTGCGTCTTTTTTTTTTTTTTTTTTTTTTTTTTTTTTTTTTCAAATTGCATGGGTCTGTGCAAATCCCCTGGAGACATTCCCTAAGAGGAACATTCTTGCGAAAGGTGGAGAACATTTGGAGCGTTTGTGCCAGAGGTTTAGGGCATTGAAGTTCTAATCAATTTGCTTCACACGCACACGCGCCAGCACTCCCCAGCGCCTGCCGCGGCTGAGGCACTACCGCAGTGCTCTGCATTCAACGGTAAAATTTAGGGAAAATTACAAACGATGCTTTGCACATATTTTTTCTTTCCAGACAGTAATTCTTTTGCAAACATGTGTGCTCTAACAGTACATTTTCATAGCCTAAATTAGTTATTTGTCAGCAGATATTTTAAAAGACAATTAAAAAACTGTAATATGCTGCTTGCATGGGTAATCAAACTCCACATATTAATCGACGGCAGAGACACCTTTTTCTGCGATAACAGCTTTAACAGAGGTAAGTATCTACCAGCTGTTCCAGTGCACACTGTCTGGGAGTGATTCACTGCAGGGAAGACGTTTCTAGAGGCTGGACTAATAACGCACGGGCCCAATACTCGCTGTGAGATGGAGAACAAACAAAGCAAATAACTTGCTTGTTGAGTGGAGTCTCAGTCCCAAAACGCAAAATAAAAATAAAAATGACATTAAAAAAAAAAACCAAAACAAAAAAAACATCAACGACCGTACACAATAATAGTTTGCAACTGAATACAAAATTTGATTTGGTTCTTGGTGAGAGATTTGAAGTGGCCAATCAATGAAGGCGTTGCCTGCAGGTGGCAAGCGCGTGCAAGTGACCACAAGGATCGATTTATCCTGAACTCCGTTCGCCTAGTCTAGCTATGGATTGACCAAGTGGAGCTGCTAAAGCAAATTATTGAACGAAAAGGACGTGAGGGAAGTCGCCATTCTTAAAAATGTGCCTTCAATCCATGACCTTTTTAAAGCACAGTCACACTCACTGGATAACACCAGCGTTGAAGAGGCTAAGGTAACCGTTAGCAAAAGCACCACTCCCGCAGCAGAACAACAACAGCAGGTTAGCAGTAGCAGCAGCAGCTACACCACAGCGACCTGCACACCATAGCCTGTTACCCCACCAATATCGGCTGGCGAGGATGAGGATTATTATCCTCATTATGCCGGTGCACCGTAGCACCCTACCCAGTCATGGACGATCTGTAGGCTGGCTAGTCTGCTAACTAGCCCAGCTGAATTTCCAGTGCGACGTGCAAGTAAGAACTTTAGTGTTTGGATAAGTTGCATATTTAAATAAAATTGGCTACATAATTTATTGTACCCCCTCTAATTAACTTATTGTATGATACTATACTGTAATACGCACGTTATTTGCTCTGTTTTCTTCCTCTCAACCTCACCGCAAGTTTCCAAAGAACTAGCCAGCTGTAGGTAATGTTGCTACTGACTTGTTAGCTGTGGTTTCAGTAGCCAAAAGGCAGCATGTAAAACTAGTTTAGCTAGTCACTTTTATTTATTTATTTATTTATTTATTTATTTATTTATTTATTTATTTATTTAAACAAGTTAGGCATAAAAGACAGTCGCTGATAACGTTTTTGCATTTTTACTAGGCTGACCAGACGTCATCTTTCCCCCGGACATTTCTACTTTTTGCGACCGAAAATATCCGTCCAGGTGAGATTTCTAAATTCCTAAAATGTTCGGTTAGGTTTTGCTTGTCCCAAAGATCGTATTTATACGAACATATAGCCTAATTTTATTTTCATGATGCTCGCCCGCCCTTGTCCTCTTTTTTTAAGTCCAATATTTGTAGAAGTAGAAAAGGTCATAGTGTTTGACAGAATTAGGAATGCCGTTGCCCAGCGTCTGAGGAGGGCATGTTTTGCCATTGGAAGCATGGGCAGTGTCAGGTTTGTAACACGAATAGCGCTTAGAATTTTGGCCAAAAAAAAAAAACTGTATCTTGGTCTCATCTGGCCACAAAGCCTTTCCCTATATCTTCGCTGGATCGCTCACGCTTTCTGGCAAACTTCAGACGTGCTCTGTGTTAGCTTGTAGCTTCGTACTGAGTAATGGCTTCTCTCTTGCCACCCTCGCACACAGGCCGGTTTTATGCAGAGCTCTTGATGTCCTTGACTGGGGCACCTTTATTCCACGGAACTAGAGTGATTGATGGCCTCTCCATGGCTGTACTCACAAGTCTCCTTCTTGCTTGAATGCTGAGCTTTAAAGGACTTACATTTTCCATGCAGTGCCTGGGTGGTGTAATGCTGCTCCCACTTCCTGATTATTGATCCAACAGTGCTCATTGGGATATATAATCCCAACACTTGGGATACTCTTTTCCTAATTTAGGCACTTGCATTACTCCATCTCTAACTTACACTGAATGCTCTTTTGTCTTCATTTTCACACGTTCCCTTTGGATTCACCGACTGGCCAGTGGCACTGAAACAGAGTTGGTTTGGTTTTGGTTCAGAAAAATGGGACTGTAACTTCAAAGGTTTTGCAGGTCACTTGTGGCTTGTGGGGTCTGGAGGAAAGGAGGCAAGCTTTTTTCTATCAGTTTTTGTTTTAGCAGTGGTCCTGCGTAGGTACGTGCATAACCAAGGCGGCACTAAGTACAACCTCATTTTACTCCTATCCCATGGTATACGTCACCCCAAAATCCAAAACATTTTTGTGTGAAATTCTTTGGAAACCCAGAGTTTCCACACACACTGAAACCCAATAAATGACGTGATTTTAAGAGCAGATTTTCTCCAATTCTCCTGCCACACTGTCACACCGGCTGACGCCAGGCTCAGTATGCTGGCCAAATAACACACATGAGACACTAGCGTTAGCCTCGTAGCCAGATGTGAGTGTTCATAGTGCTAGGCTACTGCTGCCACCCCCAAGGAAAAATCTTAAATGGGGCATGCTACCAACCAGGCCTGCATTATCGACTATCATGATGCCTGACAGTAGATAATGCTACTAGGCTGGCCATCTAGCCATCTAATTTTAGAAAAGCAAGGTTGCCCAACCCTGATTGAAAATGCACCAAAAATTGGCTAGCCAACTAGCAAACGTTAGCTAGTAACTTAAATTTTTTTATTTAGCATGCTCACCCATTTTACCTTTTGGTATGTTGATCTTAATAAATAAAAACAAATGACTTGATCTAAAATGTGTTCAGGTACTTTTAGGCACTACCTAAATACAAAGAAATGTTGAATGAAATGGCACAATATTTATTATTTCTTTATTATAAATTTTAAATGTAATACATTTTCGCTGCAGCTTACCTGAGCTCACCTCACTCATCGCTGATTTCTCAGTTGGAACTGCTTAACATTAGAAAGAAGGGACTTGCATATTTAATTGACAGCGCTGTTGTTCGGTCTACCGTGAGTCATAGCGTGACTGTTATTTTTGGCATCTGTGATTGGGCCAAAGCCAAGCAGCTGAAAACGGGCTACGTTTTTGAAGTTCGCTCCCTGTTGTTGTCGTCGGGCGGCGTTGCTCATTACGGCTAGTGCGGTTGGCTCCGGTGCTGGTCTCTCAGCCACCCACGTCAGTGTAAGTCAGCGGTACCAATACGGTAAAAATATCAAGTCGGTAATTTTTTTCCCCCCACAGGAACATAACGTAACCAACATAACATAACGTAATCAAAATAGGCGGTTTTTTTTTTGGCTGGACCGCAACAGCGGGGCCAGCCCTACAAGCGTGAATCTCTGTGACTGAGTGAGTGACTGAGTGAGTGATGAAGTTACACCATTGGTCGGCCGGTCCAGCCATGTACTAGGTTTTGACCTGGTCTTGTTTTTTTTTTTAGTCTAATGTCTCCCCATATGTCAATTTGTTAAATTGTTGTGTTATTTGGAAAATAATTTCAATGTTTTGTGGAAGAATCAGTGACGGTTCACGTCACTGCCGAATTACACTGGGTCGCTGTGTCTCAGGTGCATGGTGGGGTGACCCGAACCCTGCCAGGTCTTCACGACCTTATAAGGTTCCCCCCGTTTCCCTGGTGCGAGGTCTCTGCCTCCATTTTGTACAAAGTGGCGAGATGGCACTTCCGCCATTTCAAAACGCGTGTGAAAATCAAGCCCATGGAAAGTCAATGGGCAAAATGACCCATTCACTTTGTCCATGTTTTTTTTTTAATTAAAAATTTTTTTTTAACACAGTCTATGGCTGAAGTGCTACTTCTTTTCATGTGATTAACATTACTACTGAACTCAAAAACCAGGAGCCTCTGATCTTTAACTCAAACCTGTAATGGCCGACTAGCTCCTAGTGTGGCAAGTTTTAGATTGCCCCTGCGGAGAGAGTTTTTACACTGTTACCCTTTTGGGCCAATAGAGGTCACTGCTTCCACCACAATTTATTGCTAAAAAATATGATGCAATACAATAACCACTTCTCTCAGATTGTATTTGTTTTTATTCATTTGATTGGTTATGCTTAATTAGGTGTTTTTTTTAATGTATTTTTTTATTTTGAGGAGGCAGTGCCTCCTTTGCATACCTGGAACAGTAGGCGAAGGCCGCAGGTAGCAGCTAACGGTAATGCTACTGCATCAATTATTTTCATCTGTGTGAACTGACAGTGGAGTTTTACTCACCAACCCTAAGCTGAAATCAGCCCCTGCCCCCCCCCCCCCAATTTATCCCCCACATTCTGATCGATTGCAGACTCTTTTGTTGCATGTTGTTTGTTGTGAAGCGATGGACTTGACAGCTGTTTAAAGTCACGTGTAAAGATTTTGGTCTCAGTGCCACTGTCTGACAGAACCACATGTTAAAAAAAAAAATAATAAAATAAAAAAAAAACCAAAATCAGTGCTACATGTTTAATAAGTGTTATTCGACAGAGATGGAAATCGTCCTTAAGGTAAAAAACATTTTACCTTAAGGACTAAAAAACATTTAGTTTTTTTTTTTTTTTGCGAGCAGTTCTGAGAGAGAGAGATGAGGAGAAGAAGGAGAAACGGGGAAGAAGTATCGGAGAAAGCAAAAAAATACAGGGCGTGCCCGTATCTGCCATAACCAGATTAAAACGTTTGCCCTGGCCTGCAATAAAGACTTAAAAAACCCCACGCGTCAGCAGAACAGAAAAACGTGAACAATTGACTTAAGAACTACGCTGCGGGCCCTGTCTGAATGCTGCACATCAACCTAACACTGCACCCTAACACTGCACTGCACCCTAACACACTGCCCATCAACCTAACACTGTACTACACCCTAGCACAACACATCAGCCAAACACTGCACTGCACCCTAGCACACACTCACATCACCAAACACTGCAC